>NW_028230445.1:19599237-19631737 GCF_043228905.1 Azolla caroliniana
GCAACCGAACAGGCCGGCGAACAGATGCCGATGCCTGTTCGCTTTGACGCACAAACGGGGAAATGGGGGGGGTAGCAGGTCGGAGGTGCTGCCGGAAGCACTCGGGCGTTCCTCGAAACAGCGCGAGCCTCCCCGGAACCCTGCACAGAAAGCTTTGGAGCTCAAGAAGGAAGGAAACGGAGAGAGCGAAGCGTCCAGAAACGGTCCGACAGCACTTCGTCCTCTCCGCGCCCGATCCCTGCAACAGCTCTTTCCCGCTCCTTATATAGGCCGACGAACAGGCCGTCGTGTCAGCTTTATTCCCTGTCCCTTTTGGACAGGGATCCGCTCCGTTTTTCACAGATCCGCGTAGTTACGCCGCCGACTCGTACAGTTCGCGTGCGCGACCGAAAAGACTGTTCGCGCGGTCTTTGTCTCCACTTGAGTTAGGGCCCGTTCCTGCCGATTATCCTCTCAATTCGTTTCTATGTACAACTCGGAGCGTGCGCGCGTGAAGAACCGGTTCCCACGCCTTGGTGCGCCGATTCCGCCTATGGACGGTTTTCTTCACGACACCGTGGCACAAACCGGAGCGATTTCGGATGCGTATCGAAGGCTACCGAACATAAGAGAGAGAGAGTACACGCCGTCGTGAAGATTTTCGTCCACAAGCGGAAACCCGAGCAACGAGAGCCAAAGAGCGATGTGCAACGTTGCACACGTACATAATGTATTTGTAATAGTAATAAGGGTAAAGTGCATGGTGCTAGGAATGCCCCCATAAGATCCCTAAGGTATAAAGGTGATGTGGTCTTGTGCGCACATCCACGCGAGAGAGAGAGAGAGGTATTATGCGGTACATAGGTACCTAGTTGTTTGTGAGGAGGTGGGAGTTAAGGGGCCATCAATCTCACCCTCCCCCAAATCAAGGCAAATATCCCCTTTGAATGAAAGGGGATATTTTAGTCTCACTTTTGTAAACGGTCTTCCCTCCTTGTGCTATAAAAGGAGAGAGAAGGCACCATTGTGGGGGTTGCCTAATTTTGAGTGTGCGAGGTATACCACATAGGTCGAGCGTTAGGGTTAGGGCTAGGGTTTCTTTATCTTTATCGTTATCTTCATCTTCGTCGGTTAGGGTTTCGAGTAGTCGTTTAGTGCGGCCTACGCGGCCACCATTTTTGTAATCGTTCACTTCGTTTTAATATATCTTGTTGATCATCTTGTCTCCATCTTCCTCTTGTTCGATCTAATCTCTTGTTCATTCTTCTTCTTCTTGAGCAAAGCTTCCATTCCATGTCCGATTCCTTCTCCTCTACTCCTTAGTCCAAGACCCCCGTGGTCCCACCCTTCGCCACACACGCGCGTAGCAACGTGACATATTTGGTGAACCCGACATATTTACTCCTTAGTCCAAGACCCCCGTGGTCCCACCCTTCGCCACACACGCGCGTAGCAACGCGACATATTTGGTGAACCCGACGTGAAGAGACGGCAAGGGAGGAAGGAGATGGAAGACGGAGACATCGCGGAAGTAATTACGAGAATGGCAAGGGATTTCGCAAGAAGGAGAGAAAGACGGGAAGAGGCGTACAAGTACGATCGATGCGAGTTCGATCTATGGGTGTCGTCGGCAAAGGCTCCTCGAAGCGCAATGAAGGCATTCCGGGAGTTTGATCTCCGGTTTTCCCAACTTTCGGTTCGGGATCAAAAATCGGTGGGGGCGGACAAGGTCCCACTATTCTTGAAGTGGGTCAACGAAAGGGGGAGAATGGCCATTTTTCCCTACCTCGAAGACGATGAAGGGGCGTACGGCCTCACCGAAGATTGGAACGAGGTGGAATGGGCGTGCATACAATGCAATGAGAGGCGGTCGGCCACAACGCGGCCCGCGAGCGGCGGAGAAGAGAGAGCGGCGACCGACTACGCACTATCGCCGAAAGAGAGCTCAACGCAAATCGGTTCAGAGGAGCTCGACATCGAAGCCTTGGTGCGGGAAGCGTACGAGGTCGTAGAGGCACAAATCGAAGCCGAAGAAGGGCTTATTGCGGAGTCGGGTTCGAGCGGATCGGAGGATGAGGAGGCTGAAAGAGAATGGTACATCGGTACCACGGGAGAGGGTGCGGAGCGAGCCACCCTCTCGACATGTGGAGAAAGATCGACCGAGGACGAGGTCGGGGACGGTGAGGCGGCGATCGCCGGTTCGAGCGGACATGAGGGAGTTCGGGCATGGAGGCCCGAAACATCGAGCGGGGAGAAGACGGGCGGTGGTGCCAGGACCTTACGCACACCGGGCCTAGAGACTCCGGCGACCGGCCCAAGAGCCGGTGTGAGACCTAGAGTGACGGGCGGTGGAGGCGGCAAGGCGGGCAACCACGATGGTGACATGGGAGAGGGTACGGAAAGAGTGACGCTCTCGTCTTGCGGCGAATGGACGGCCATGGAGGCCGGTAACTACGGATTCTGGACATGGCGGCCCGAAACATCGAGTGAGGAGGAGACAAGCGGCGGTGCCGTGACCTTACACACACCGTCCCTAGAGGCACCGGCGGTCGGCCCGATTGCTGGCGTGAGACCTAGAGCGACGGGCGATGGTGGCGGCAAGGCGGGCAACCGAGACAACGGTAAGGAGACCGTGGAAGAGGAGGCAGCAAGCATAATTGATTCTTGCATATACGAAAGCGGGGTAGCTACGGACGACGATGTCCGAATGGAGGTGTCTACGGGCATAGCATCGACGAGCAGCGGCGTTGCTACCTTACATGCACCGGTTCAAGAGACCCCGGCGGCCGGCCCGAGTGCCCGCGTGAGACCTAGGGTAACCAACGGTGGCGGCGGCAAGGCAGGCGACCACGGCAACGATGTGGGAGAGGGTGCGGAGCGAGCGACCCTCTCAACTTGCGGAAAGAGGACGGACATGGATGAGGCCAATATCTACAGAGCAATGGACGCCACTTCGAGAGTGGGCGAAAGTTTCGGGACGCGGTTGCCCGAAACGTTCTACGAGGATTTCGCGAGCATACTCGAGGCTTACGAAATCGAGGAAGAAGAGGAGATGAGCGGAGGTGCCACGACCTTCCACACACCGGTCCTAGAGACTCCGGCAACCGGCCCGAGAGCCGGTGTGAGACCTAGAGAGACAGATGGTGGCGGTGGCAAGGCGGCCAACCGAGATGACGAAGAGGAGGTTTGTAGCGGACGGAGGCGAGATCCCTCGACACTGGGGCCGGAGAGTTCGGCAGTTGCGCCCGAGCGCGGACATAAGACCGGAGAGATGGGCGGTGGCCGTGAGGATGAGAGGCCCGGAGTGGGCACGTGCGAAAAGGCCAAAGGAGAGTGTTGAGAGACAAGCTCAACATCGGCCGGATCGGCTGAAGAAGCCGAGGACCGGATCGATTGGGACCGATCGGTTAGGTAGTTAGGAAAGATATTCCGTGAGGAATATATTTGGGAGTTAGTGTAGGGGCTCTTGATGAGCATTGAAGTATTGTCAGTACTTCGGTCAGTCCTTCCAGGACTTGTATAAAAGTGCTCACTGAGCACGTCTTATCTACAGAGATTGAGTATTATTGTGAAATATAGTTTTTTGTGTTTCTCTCTCTGTCTCTCCCGCGTATATCGTGTAAGTCCAACCTCTCCATTAAACCTGTGTTTCCTTCCTCTATTTTGTCTTCATACCTGCTTCCGCACGCTACTTTCTACATGGTATCAAAGCGCGAGGGTTGAGAACCTCTCTACAGCCGACACAGCTTGACGAAGAAGAACAAGAAGAACGATGGATAGAGGCATGGCGAGCTCGCTTCCAACAGAGAAGCTCGACAGAACCAACTACGCGTCTTGGTCCTACAAAATGCACCAGTACCTGCTCAGGCATGGCTACTGGAGTTATGTCGAAGGAGCTAATGACGCGGCACCCGAATCAACACACAGAGACTTTCCGTCGTGGGAGCAATTAGCGAGCAGGGTACTATACTGCTTCGCGTCGTGTGTGGGCGAACAACTATTTAGCTATGTTCGGGATGCAAAGACGCCGAAGGGTGCGTGGGAAAATCTGAAGAAGATTTTCGCTGCAAGCACCACAGCCAGGAAGCTTTAGCTCCGACAGGAGTTGAGCAACCTACGACAACGCGACTTGTCGGTGGCGGACTATACCTCGAAGATCAAGGATATCTGTGACTCCCTCGCCTCCATAGAGGTGAACATCGAGGACGGCGAGATGGTCCAGATCTGTCTCGGAGGTTTGGCATCGAAGTTCGGAGCGTTCCGAATGGCTGTGTGTACCCGGGAGAATACGCCGTCCTTTTTCGACTTACAGTCGATGCTCCTGGTAGAGGAGAAACACGCGGGTGCATCGACAAGCACGCACACCGACAGCAAGATGTTGTACACGGAGGGAGAAAGGCCCCGTGGTCGTGGCGGACGAGGCGAGTCGGTACGCAATGGAAGCGGCCGACGAGATCAAGGAAGAAGGCACCGATGTGATGCCGACAGCAACTCCGGACCCTCCGGAAACAGGGGGAGTCGAAGCGATGAGAACCGGCAAGGGAAGGCCATCGCGGAGTGTTGGTACTGTGGCAAGAAAGGCCACAGGGAAAGCGAGTGTTGGAAGAAGCGCGCCGATTCGGAGAGAACTGGTTCCGGGAACAGCTCCAGACATACCGACAAGGGAAATCGGCAGCGATCGCACTACGCCAAAGACTCCGGGAAAGCTGGAGAAGGGTCTGTCTTCGTGACGAGACACGAAGCAAACTCAATGAAACAGAGCACCCCGAGATCGGACGAGGTGTGGTACGTAGACTCCGGCGCATCAAACCACATGACGAGCCATAAGGAGTGGTTCTCGTACCTTGAAAAACCGATACAACCGGGAGTAGTCTCAACAAGAGACGACACTCCGCATCCGATCGCGAATGTCGGAGAAGTTCCCCTTAGCCATGTCGGGCAGAAAAGGAAACTCAAGAACGTGTTGCACGTTCCGACAATCACGAAGAACTTGGTCTCGGTCGGACAGATCGTCGACCAAGGGATGGAGGTTCGGTTTACACACCTCGGGTGCTTCATTGAGGAAGAAGGCCGTGTGATTGTGCAAGGGCGCAGAGATGGGAGGATGTTCATCCTCGACTCCACTGACAGCGGCACCGCAATGTTCGCGAAGGGACAAAAGACCGAGTCGGACATCGACTTGTGGCACAAGCGGATACGCCACGTCAACTACCATCGGCTTCAAGATCTACAAACGAAACAGGTAGTGTTCGGTTTGCCCAAATTTAGTGGCCGAAAGGCACAAGTTTGTGAAGCCTGCCAGCTCAGGAAGCAACACCGACTTCCCTTCCCCAACGAGCGAAACCGGAGCCGGAACAAGCTCGACCTTATACACTCCGATGTATGGGGGCCGGCTCAAAACGTTAGTCTTGGCGGGAGCCGATATTTCGTCTCCTTCATCGACGACCACACGCGGCACACGTGGATCTACCTCATTGAGAGGAAGAGCGAAGTCTTCGACTGTTTCCGGGACCTCAAAGGGTTCGTGGAAGCCGAAACGGGACGAAAGATCAAGTGCCTGCGGTCGGATGGCGGGAAAGAGTACTTTTCCGGTCAATTCAACGGTTATCTACAACAAATGGGAATTCGGCGCGAATTCAGTTGTAGATACACGCCAGAGCAGAACGGCGTGGCCAAGAGGAAGAATCGGTCAATTGTGGAAGCGGCACGGGCAATGCTGGAGGAGAAGAGCTTGCCCAAGTTCTACTGGGCCGAGGCGGTAAGGACCGCGGTATACATCCAGAACTGGATTGGAGACAAAGTGTCGGCGTACGAGCTATATTTCGGAACAAAGCCGAACTTGCGACACTTGAGGGTGTTCGGTAGCATTGCGTATGTGCATATACCGAAGGAAAAAAGGAGGAAGCTGGACGCAAAGGCCGAGAAGTGCATCTTGGTCGGTTACTCGGACGAGCAGAAGGGTTATAAGTGCTATAACCCTCGCACCAAACAAGCGCGTGTCAGCCGCAACGTTGTGTTTGACGAGTCCGCGTCGTGGTACCTGCCCTCGCCTCGGAACCCCGACTCCAATACGAGCTCTGACAATGAGGTCAGCGAGGCCGAGATGCCTCCGGATGAGCCCGAAATCGAGACCCGCGAAGAGAGTCCGATTTCACTCCGGTTAAGTGGACCGATTGGACGACTGAGTCGGTACGACCAGTCCGATGAAGAGCCGGCCGTGCATTCCCCGCGCAGGAAACCGAGGAGACGACTTATGCGCAAAGAGAAAGGGAAGAAGAAGGTGTCAGATTCCAGCACGGAAAGGAACGAGTCAGACCGACGCGAGTCCGACTCCGAGGGAACCGGTGACGGGTCTTTAAAGGTGAAGACCGCGTCGGCCGAGAAGGCCTCAACATCGGCTGATGTGAGATTACGCCGATCTACCCGCCAAAAGAACCCAATTGTGCGGTTCGGATACAACAAGTACATGGCGCATCATTATGCGTACATGACCCATGTAGCGGAAGTGCGTGAGCCGGAGAGCTACGCAGACACGGCGGAAGACGCAAATTGGCGTGCCGCGATGGAGGAAGAGATGCACGCATTGGCGGAGAACGAGACCTGGGACCTGGTTGACGCACCGAAGGGTGTGAAGCCGATCGGGTGTAGATGGGTGTACAAAGTCAAGTACAACACCGATGGCTCAGTCAACCGGTACAAGGCTCGGCTAATGGCAAAGGGCTACGCGCATAAACATGGCATCGACTACGATGAGACGTTTGCGCCGGTCGCGAAAATGACAACCGTCCGTGTTTTGCTCGCAGTAGCCGCGGCCAAGGGGTGGCACCTACATCAGATGGATGTAAAGAATGCGTTCTTGCAAGGTGACCTTGAGGAACATGTGTACATGGTACAGCCCCCCGGATTTCACTCTGGAACGAACTCCTCGGCAATATACCGACTTAAGAAGTCCCTTTACGGACTGAAGCAAGCCCCGCGTGCCTGGAACGCGAAGATAACGCAACAACTGCGTCGGATGGGCTTTGTCACGTCAAAATCGGACTCTTCCCTGTTCATCCGGAAAGGTCGACTCGGACTGGTTAGTATTTTACTGTATGTTGATGACTTGGTCATCACCGGCGCCGACCTAGGTGAAATCGACCGCATGAAGCTCCAGCTTGCGGCATCGTTCGACATGAAGGATCTGGGGGACCTTCATTACTTCCTCGGGATCGAAGTGATTCGTACCCCCGAAGGCATATTGATCAGCCAACGTCATTACGTGCTGAGTATGCTCTTCAAATTCGGGATGGCCGACTGTAAGACCGTCTCGACTCCTCTGGATAGAACCATGAAGCTTCGTTCCAATACGGGAAAGGTATGCGACCCGACGAGGTTCCGACAAATTGTCGGAAGCCTCATATACTTGACCATCACCCGACCCGACCTCAGTTATCCGGTCGGGGTGATCAGTCAGTTCATGGCGCGACCTACCGAGGAGCACCTTCAGTGTGCGCAACGCATACTTCGGTATGTCAACGGCACTAAGGACCGGGGACTGCTATATCGGACCGGTGCAGCCGCGCAGTTAGTCGGCTACACCGATGTTGATTGGGCTGGCAACGCCGCCGATCGCCGATCCACGTCTGGATACGCGTTCTCCCTCGGGAGTGCCGCGATCGCGTGGAGCAGTAAGAAGCAGCCGACAGTTGCATTGTCGAGCACCGAAGCTGAGTACCGAGGAGCGGCTGTCGCGACATGCGAAGCCATATGGTTGAAGCGGCTACTTAAGGACCTGCAAGAGGAGGTGTCAGATCCGACGACGATCTACTGCGACAACCTCAGCAGCATCCAACTCGCGAAAAACCCTGTTTTCCACGCACGGACCAAGCACATTGAGGTGCACTACCATTTCGTCTGTGAGCGTGTCCTTTCCGGTGAAGTCGAACTTCAGTACGTTCCGACGGATCGGCAGGCTGCCGACATCTTCACCAAGCCTCTTGGTCTGGACAAGTTGCGGCAATTCTTAGGTGCGCTCGGGTTGCGTCACCTTGACGTGCCGAACTTGAGGGGGAGAACAGTCCCGAACGACCAAGCAAGGCAGCAGGAAAGGAGCGGCGACCATGACACCGAGTCGGTTGACTCGTTTGTTGACTCGGTTGAAGACGGATCGGCTGAAGAAGCCGAGGACGGACCCGCGGAGTGTTGGAGACAAGGTCGTCTATGCGGAAGATTAAGAAGCATTCGATTCTGTTCTGTACCTGCGTATGACAGTTTCTACGATCTTGCACAGAGAGAGAGAGAGAGAGAGGCACAAAAGACTTTCTATTCAATAGAAGAAATAATACAACACCCAACCTTATAAAAAGGTTACAAGGTCACTATATATAGTGACCGACTTAGGGCAACTACCCTTTATGCTAATTACACAAATGGCTCAAACTTGATCTATACAAAGGGATAGTGTGAATACGTCCATTATACACTTGTATTCGAGACTCCCCCGTAATGGGCGTATACATGGGTTATCTAAGATTACAGGTATAAACCTAGGTTCTCGGACATATCAGTTTTTGTTCGAGTCGGCAGGATCCGAAGGCAGAAGACCGGACTGGTCGGGTCGGAAGAGTTGAAGCCGATCATTAGGGAACTGATGTCGGTTGTCTGAAACCATCCTGCGCTGTGTCCGGCTCTAACCGGACTGTTTTGTCGTTACGCCCATCTGATGCCGAAGGGACCGAAAGCGGTCTGCCGAAAGACACTTGGTCATTCCATCTGCGACATTGTCGGTTGTGGATATTTTCTCTAGACCGATTTTCCCTGAAATGACGCAGTCCCGAACGAAGTGATATCGAACGTCGATATGTTTGGAGGCGTTGTGGTGAACCGGATTTCTCGACAAGGCAACAGCACCTTGACTGTCGCTATAGACAACTGGGGCCGAGTCATGGTCGACTTGTCGAAACGTGTGCGCCAGCCGACCGAGCCACAAAGCTTCTTTTGCAGCGTCGGACGCAGCTACATATTCTGCTTCGGTCGTTGAGGTCGCTGTGCACTCCTGAAGTTTCGACTTCCACGAAATTGCTCCATTGCCGAATTTGAAGCAGTATCCAGTTGTTGATTTCCGACTGTCTATACAGCCGGCGAAGTCCGAGTCGGTGTAACCGACTACGCCTGAGATTGAGTTCGGACCGAAAAGAATGCCGTGGTCTTTTGTGCCAGCCAGATATTTGAACACATGCTTGACTGCGTTCCAATGCGATCGGCCAGGATTGTGCATAAATCTGCTAACGACTCCTACGGCATGAGAAATATCAGGCCGTGTCGCGACCATCAGGTACATAAGGGAGCCGACTGCCGGTGCATACGGTACCGACTTCATATCTTCCCCCTCCGGGCCGGATGTCGGGCAGTCTCGCTGAGAGAGCCGAAGATTCATGGGGAGCGGGGTTGAAGCAGATTTGGCTGATTGCATGTTGAAGCGTTCCAAGACACGTCCGATATAGTCGGTCTGAGACAAAAAAAGATGTCGTTTGTCGCGATGCCGACTAATCTTCATGCCGAGTATGTGTCGTGCCGGACCGAGGTCCTTCATGGCAAACTTCAACCGCAGTTGCCGAATGAGATCGGCAAGTTCGCCCGCGTGGCGTCCAGAAATTAGCATGTCGTCCACGTAGATGATGAGGAAGATGGGTGATCCATCTTGAGCTGTGTTGGTAAAAAGACAATGGTCCTCATCGCTTTTTGAGAAGCCGATCGATTGGATGAAGTCGTCGAACTTCTTGTACCATTGTCGCGGTGCCTGTTTGAGGCCGTATAGACTCTTCCTGAGTCGGCAGACTAGATGTTCTTGGCCAGTTGCCATGAAGCCTTTTGGCTGCTCCATATAAATTTCCTCTTCAAGATCACCATGGAGGAATGTTGTTTTGACATCTAGCTGAATCAGCTCCAAGTTGTCGGCTGCCACTACGCCGAGTAGAAAACGAAGGGTTGTCATTTTCACCACTGGTGAAAAAATCTCGTCGAAGTCGACGCCATATTCTTGTCGGAAGCCCTTCGCAACTAATCTGGCCTTGTACTTTGGGGTGGTCGAATCATACGTCTCTTTTAGTCGATAAACCCACTTGCAAGGAAGAGCACGTCGGTTCCTAGGTAATTCGACCAGATCCCAAGTCTTGTTTGCCCGAATGGAGTGCATTTCCGACTCCATCGCCAGATGCCAGGTGGCGGAATCGACAGATGTCGATGCTTCTTCGTAAGACGTCGGTTCGCCGGCGTCGGTGAAGAAAATTCCAGGAGAATACCTCTCCGGAGGTTGCGACAGTCTCTCGGATCGTCGAGGTATGATTGGACTGGTCGCATCGGGTATCGAGGTCGGATGGTCCGAAAGCTGCTGTGCCGAGTCAGAGTTGTCCGAATCGGTAGTGTAAGGTTCAGCTACCCGTGAAGCTGACCGTGTGTTAAGAGCGGGGCCTTCTTGAAGGGTCGGCACATCGGAAAATGTTACCCTTCGGACTTCGATCGGTGTTTTGACTGATGGATTCATAGCCGACTCGTTGAACACAACGTCCGAACTTCGGACGATTTGTCTGCGTTCGGGATCCCAGAGTCGGTATCCCATTTCGCCGTCGGATCCATATCCAAGGAAAATGCATTTCCTGGACCGAGGTGCAAGTTTTCGGCGATCATCTTTCGGAATAAGGGCGTACGCCTCGCATCCGAAGATCCTCAGCTTGTCGTAATTCGGCTTACTGCCGATCCATAGTTCCTGAGGAATTTGAAGTCCTAGAGGTCTGCTTGGCGACATATTGATTATGTGTACTGCCGTGAGTAGAGCCTCTGCCCAGAAGCCATCCGACAGTCCGGAGTGTTGGAGCATGGAAACTATCCGTTCTTGGATTGTCCGATTCATGCGTTCGGCAATCCCGTTTTGCTCCGGACTGTGTGGTGCCGTAAATTCACGTCGGATGCCGCGTTGTCGGCAGAATTTGACGAATTCTTCTGATTTGAACTCTCCCCCATTGTCGGTCCGAAAGCATTTCAGTTTTCGGTCGGTTTGATTTTCTACCATAGCGAGCCAATCGGAGAAGATCGAGAAGACACGATCTTTGGTGCGAATTGGATAAGCCCACACCTTTCGAGTCGAATCGTCAATAAAACTGACGAAGTAAGAGGCACCGCCGAGAGACTGATGCGGCATTGGGCCACAGACGTCCGAGTGGACCAAATCGAGAGGTCTCGTTTCTCTTGGTGCTGATGTCGGGTGTGATGCGGCTGCTTGTTTGCCATACTGGCAATGCTCGCAGAATTGATGGTCGGAGAAGGAGAGTTTAGGGATGTATCCGGCTCTAGATAGATGCGTAATGCCGGCCTTGCTGAGGTGTCCTAATCTTCTGTGCCATAGTGATGACACAGGAATATCCACCAAAAACAGGTTACCCTCTCTGAGCGTAACATGTAACGGATACAGTGAGTGTATCTTGGGTCCTCTAGCAAGCAGGAGGTTCCCCCTGTGGAGTGTCCACCCTCCCGAAGAAAAACCGGCACGAATGCCGTCTTCATCTAGTTGTCCGACTGAGATCAATGGCCTTGAGAGCTCGGGTACATGTCGGACATTGTGAAGTACAAGTGTAGAGCCACCTGCAAGGTTGAGCTCTACTGTGCCGATTCCAATGATGTCACAGTGTTGCGAGTTACCGACTCGAACTGAGTCGGAGTGACGGATCGTATATTGCTGAAATTGGGATCGATGAGGAGTCACGTGAAATGACGCGCCCGAATCTAAGAGCCATGTGCTCGATTCTTCAGTCGTGAGCAGAACTTCTGATCCGACTGGATTTTCGATTGATAGTATATTCGGGTCGTTTGGTAGCACATCAGCTGAGAAGCTGACGTAATTGATCTCCTCATGCCGGCCACTCTTCTTGTCTGCTCTCTGAGACTTGTCGTTCTTGTTCTTGAGTGCGCGGCAGTCGGCTTTGATGTGTCCGGGTTTCTTGCAATAGTTGCAGATTCGATTATCCCGTGACTGGCTCCGTCTTCGCTGATTGTTCGGCGGCCGTGAGGAATCTCTTCCTCGTATGTTCGATCGGTCTGTCGAACCTTGTACTACGTAAGCATCGTCTGTTGAGTCTTTGGCGAAAGACTTTCTCCGAGCTGCTTCGGTCAGGATTGCGCTCGTGACTTCGGAGTATTTAACAGCCGTGGTTGACGCGTTGCACACGGTTGTGACGAAAGTTTCCCATGATGAGGGAAGGCTGCTCATGAGTATCATTGCTCTGAGTTCATCCTCGATTGTCGTCCCCTGTGACGAGATTTGGGAGCTTATGCTTTCGTACTCATTGAGGTGTGCTTGAACCGAATCGGATTCTTTCATCCGCAAGTTGTAGAGGCGCCGGATCAGAAACATCTTCGTTGCAGCGACCTTCTTTTCGTAGGTGTCCGACAGTGTTTTCCACAGTTCGAATGCTGTCGTACACGATTGCACCGTAAAGTATACCGATTCTGATAGGTGCATCCGAATCGTGGCGCGGACGATTCTGTCCAGCTTCTGCCACTCGATTGGTTTGTATCCTTCTGGAGGTTCTTCATTTTCGATGGGATCGATTTGCCCCTTGACTATGAGATAGTCCTGCATTTGCTCCTTCCAGAAGTTGAAGTTCGATCCATCGAACTTTCGTAGACTCATTTCTGACGAGCCGGATGTTGATGCCATCAAATTTGGTTTCGGTTGACGAAGCTCGGTTCGGAGTTGACTACGAACCTTGTTGGAGTGCAGCTGGTTGGCTCACCCGATATCGTTCTAGTCGGATTTGAACCCGAGTCGGTTCGGCTTCGGATATATGTATTGTTGAACTTGCTCGAATTGACTCCGGTAACTTGAGGGACAGAACCGACTGGTCTTCCCGAATGTTGCCGAGTCGGAGTGAGCCCGGTTCGCTTCCGAATATATATGCCAAATACCGATTATTGAATCCGATTGTTTGGACCGATTCTGCTTCGGGTGACTGCAGCGACGAGAGAGACGGATCCAACTGATCCTCTCGAATGTCGATCAGCCGGATGAAGCACGAATTGGGGTTGTTGTCTTGAGACCGATCTGCACCAAGTGGTTACAATGAGCGGCGAGCAGCGTTTGATGACCTCTTCGGATGCCGTTTAACCGAGTGGAGCACGATCGTGTCAATGTTGCACAAGGGGATTTCACCTCGAGCGGTTACGATCACAAGAAACAGAGTACAACCGGCTGGCTTACTCCAAGCGAAGATGATCTAACGCGATGAGATGCAAGCCTCTTTTTTTTTTTTTTTTTCTTCTTCTTCTCTCTTCTTCGAATGACGCAGGAAACCGAATGCTGTGCAGGCTGAGACGACGTCCGACAGCGGATTGAAGGACCGAATACTGTGCAGGCTCTGATACCAGATGTTGGAGACAAGGTCGTCTATGCGGAAGATTAAGAAGCATTCGATTCTGTTCTGTACCTGCGTATGACAGTTTCTACGATCTTGCACAGAGAGAGAGAGAGAGAGAGAGAGAGAGAGAGAGAGAGAGAGAGAGAGAGAGAGGCACAAAAGACTTTCTATTCAATAGAAGAAATAATACAACACCCAACCTTACAAAAAGGTTACAAGGTCACTATATATAGTGACCGACTTAGGGCAACTACCCTTTATGCTAATTACACAAATGGCTCAAACTTGATCTATACAAAGGGATAGTGTGAATACGTCCATTATACACTTGTATTCGACACGGAGAAGTTCGGAAGTGGACAGAAGGGGAGCAGCCAAAGGAGAGAGCCGAAGCCAACCACGGATAGGGGAGATGACGCCATCGAGGGCGAGAAAACCGAAGACGAGTTGGAGACAGCCAACTTGGACGAGAGCGAAAACCGATCGGAGGTAGTCGAGTCGGTTCGGATGTTTGATTCAGATACGCTGAATCAACCGAGGCCCAAGCGGAAGAAAAGGCAGCATGAGAAGCATCGACACCGCAACAGCAGAAGAGCTGATAAAGGCCGCATAAGCATACAAGCCGACCGGAAGGGTCGAAGCGCGCGGAGACGAACAAGTCGAGGAGCGCGAGCGAGGCGTGAAGCCAGGAGGAACCGGAGCCGTGAGCCCGAGGAGCCGTGAGCCCGAGGAGCCGTGAGCCCGAGGATCCCGAAGAGCCTCGAGTTAAGCTTGAGGGGGAGTGTTGAGAGACAAGCTCAACATCGGCCGGATCGGCTGAAGAAGCCGAGGACCGGATCGGTTGGGACCGATCGGTTAGGTAGTTAGGAAAGATATTCCATGAGGAATATATTTGGGAGTTAGTGTAGGGGCTCTTGATGAGCATTGAAGTACTATCAGTACTTTAGTCAGTCATTCCAGGACTTGTATAAAAGTGCTCACTGAGCACGTCTTATGTACAGAGGTTGAGTATTATTGTGAAATATAGTTTTTTGTGTTTCTCTCTCTATCTCTCCCGCGTATACCGTGTAAGTCCAAGCTCTCCATTAAACCTGTGTTTCCTTCCTCTGTTCTGTCTTCATACCTGCTTCCGCACGCTACTTTCTACAGAGAGGTCTGGAGCGGCATCGAGGAGCGAGTCGGGAACCGACCCGACCGAAAGATGAGTCGGTCGGTAATCCGACCCGACCGGGAGGCGGAGCGGAAGAAGGGTGAAGCGGGGTCCGGTCAACTGGGCCCAAACCGAAGAAGAACCGGCAAGGCCGGATTTGCGCGGACAAACATGTACCGGCCGGTTACGATTACGGAAGGGAGCCGACCAAACCGGAACTCGATCGTCCGAGACCAATCCGGGCGAAGGCTAAGTCGGCATGATTGGAGATCGGGGAGGACGGGTCACAACACACGACGAGAGCCGATGAGCGTATTGAGGAGGCCTAGTGGGCATGGTGATCGCGGCTTGCGAGAAGACCGAGAGCGAGAGGTACCTTCCACACCCATTCTAGAGACTTCGGCGGTTGCGGATCAACGTGAGACCGGAGAGATGACGGGTGGCGGCGAGGAGTCGGCGGCCGAAGCGGACAAAGTTATCGGAGCGGGTATCCGGTATGAGATGATGGACGAGCAGGTCCAAGATGGCGAGCCCGGGTCGGAACAGGCTACGGTGACAAAGGAAGAAGTGGCCGACGCGGAGGTCGGGTCTACGGCGGATGAAGGGCGTAACACGAAGCATGCATTACGGTCAGTGAAGGGCCCAAGAACGAGCATGCATCCAAGAGAGCGTCAACGAGTGACCGGAAACGGTGGACCGATTGAGCCTTTGAAAGGCGAGGACTCGGTGGTGGACCGAGAGTGGGAGGAACCCTCCACACCTACCCGTGAGGCATCGGCGGTTGCGGATCAAAAGGAGAACGAAGAAACGGTGGGTGGCGGCGAGGAGTTGGAGACCGACGCGGAGGTCGGGTCTACGGCGGAAGCGCGACACGAGACGCATGTAATACGGCCGGTGGAGGGCCAAGACACAAGCATGCATATGGCGGATGGGCGACAACGATTGACTGACGATGACGGTCGGGTCAAGCCTTCGAGAGGCAAGCGCGGGAGGAAGGACGGCGCGGCGAAACACCAAGATCGACGACATGGGCCGAGCGCGATCGGCATAAGCAGAGAGTCGTATCTACGAAAACGGAGGAGGTGCGTGGAGAACGAAGGGCTACGCACCGGGAAGAGAAAACGCGGTGTCCCGAAGGACATGCGAGGCCAATTGGGCCAAGAGGGCGCGGGTCGAGGCGAAGCGGTAACGAGAGCCACGAAGAAGGACGAGGTGATGGCACGCTCTGTCGCGAGAGAGCACAGCGAACAACGGGGAAAGCCTACGGAAGGCAAGCGCAGAGCGGAGAGAGTTGGCACGCCGAGTTGCGCGGCACGCAAAGGGCGAAATCCGGCATGCGATCGGGAGCGCATCCGGAGGATATACGAGGCGGACAAAGGAAGAGCAACCGGGTCGGCGACGGCATTCGGGAGGACTAAACGGGGAGGAAAGCACGAGCATCGGACACGGCGGGTTGGATGTAGCCGGTGGTTCAAGGACCCACAGTGGACGTGGCGGATCGGGTGGAGGCAACGACTCGGCGAACATCGTCGAGTGTGGCGGATCGGATGGCGCCGACGGTTCGAGACCATTCGGCGAGGATGGTGGACCGGAAGGCGGCGGTGGTTCGTGTGGACGGGGTGGTCTTGCTCGAAGTGGAAGACAAAACCGGGCGGGCCCACGAGGATGCTAGGGACTCGGTCGGTCGTCGTGTTCTCTCCCCTATGTTTTGGCACATACCGGTGGATGTGCGGTTAGGTGGGGGCGGATGTCGGGAAGATTTTCGTCCACAAGCGGAAACCCGAGCAACGAGAGCCAAAGAGCGATGTGCAACATTGCACACGTACATAATGTATTTGTAATAGTAATAAGGGTAAAGTGCATGGTGCTAGGAATGCCCCCATAAGATCCCTAAGGTATAAAGGTGATGTGGTCTTGTGCACACATCCATGCGAGAGAGAGAGAGAGAGGTATTATGCGGTACATAGGTACCTAGTTGTTTGTGAGGAGGTGGGAGTTAAGGGGCCATCAATCTCACCCTCCCCTAAATCAAGGCAAATATCCCCTTTGAATGAAAGGGGATATTTTAGTCTCACTTTTGTAAACGGTCTTCCCTCCTTGTGCTATAAAAGGAGAGAGAAGGCACCATTGTGGGGGTTGCCTAATTTTGAGTGTGCGAGGTATACCACATAGGTCGAGCGTTAGGGTTAGGGTTAGGGTTTCTTTATCTTTATCTTTATCTTCATCTTCGTCGGTTAGGGTTTCGAGTAGTCGTTTGGTGCGGCCTACGCCTGCCACCATTTTTGTAATCGTTCACTTCGTTTTAATATATCTTGTTGATCATCTTGTCTCCATCTTCCTCTTGTTCAATCTAATCTCTTGTTCATTCTTCTTCTTCTTGAGCAAAGCTTCCATTCCATGTCCGATTCCTTCTCCTCTACTCCTTAGTCCAAGACCCCTGTGGTCCCGCCCTTCGCCACACACGCGCGTAGCAACGCGACAACGCGCAACACCGACTCAACGCATGCCTATGTACAGAAAAGGGGAAGAACAAAAACACACGCAACACTAACAAAGACACAGATGTGCACAACTTCTTATGAATGTATATACAAGACCACGAAATTAAAACGCCAGTTCCAGTCCAGTAATGAACATATACAGTAGTCGTCTACAGGCAAGCACTAGTCGGGGAGCACTCGGGCTCGCCTATGAGAGTGGAAGCCTTGCACTAAAGACGGGCCTTCTTACCGAAGTGCAGCAGTTGTATGCTGCCAAGCCGCTAGTCGGGGAGCACTTGGGCTCGCCTACGCGAGTGGGGTTTTGCACAGGAGACAGAGCTACGAACAGAAACCCTTAGAGCATACGAGCTCTAAACCGGACTAAACCCTAACCAAGAAGGGAGATAGAAACCCTAAACTGTCACTCCAAGAAGAACACCCAAAAGAAAGAAGAAAAAGAAAGCTACCAAACCCTAGATCTAACGGTATACCCTTCTAACTCAAAATGGGCAACCCCTTATAAGGGCCCCTTCCTTTCCTTTTATAGCCCACGGAGGGAAGGATGTTACAATGTGGGATAAATATCCCCTTGTTTTTTTATACACATTTTCGAATGTACATGTGCACACGGTGCACATTGCCTACTTTGCCCATTCCACCCGGTTTTCTCATTGTGGCCGGGAATCTTCATGACAACATCATGAATAGTTTATACACGAAAAAATGTTAAGAATAAACTATGTCTTTGTGCCCACCCATGTGGTTTCAGCTCTTTACGTCCTATTACGAGGACCCCGAAGTGCACCTAGACCTAAAGTCTAAAGATATTTTATAGTCATATTGTGGTGTGCATGTATGCCTTTGTGCCACTCTTTTAGCACACCCTTTTTAGGATGCATGTACCTAAGCCGACCCACCCTTTTAGCATACCCTTTTAAGCTAAGCCAACCCAAATGGGTACCTTTGTATAAACTATAAATTGAGTAAGAAGTAAGAAGCTAACGAGACTGGTTTTGATCTCTTATGTGCATTTCACAATATGTGTCGATAATGTTGTATAGCCTTGGTCATATTTGAACTCGATTTTTTCATGGAAGCTCCCCAAGGCTCAACCATGTATGTTCACGTCATGAATAGTTTATACACGAAAAAATGTTAACAATAAATTATGTCTTTGTGCCCACCCATGTGGTTTCGGCTCTTTAAGTCCTATTACGAGGACCCCGAAGTGCACTTAGACCTAAAGTCTAAAAATATTTTATAGTCATATGTATCAATAATGTTGTATAACCTTGGTCATATTTGAAATCAAGACCTCAAGAACATATACACTAAACACTTGAACCAACCAAATGGTTTGCTCCTTTTGAATGTTTAATATTTATACGTATGAGATATGTTAGGGCATTTGCCCATATATGTTTTTTCTAAAAGAAAACATGTGTTTGGAATCCTTCATTCTCCCTCATTAACAACAAAACTATGTTGCTACATTACCCAACCTCAAGTCTCATCATTACGATGGCATACCCCAAAGTGCAACCTACGCCTTTCTCACAAAAAATCTGAGGATGGCCACCATGTTCCTTTCCTCGAAAAGGACAACCTTTGATATACCAATATCACGTAATAAATACTAATATACACATATATATGTTTATCACATGTATATGATCAAATACGTATACACTTAGTGATTACATATGCATATATTAAAGAATCATTAACATAACATAGCCTACGAATGATGTAATCGAGATAGGTTATCAAGGCATATAGCCTTTACGCACATGAAATATCCAAAGTAAGGGTGAACGTATTATGCAATCGAGGTATTGACTTCTTACACATACGACATTGATCGCATATCAAACACATGATAATTGAGGTATTGACCTCATACGCATACATAACATATATATGTGAACGTAATAGGCAATTGGGGTATTAACCTCTTACGCATATGACACAAATTGTATATCAAATACATAGCAATTGAGGTATTGACCTCATACGCATACATATGTAGGTTTTATACAACCAAACATTTACCACTACAACATATTTTAATGATTGAGATTAATACATCTGACTCCGATATAATATTCATCTATGCTTACTAGCGCTAGACTCACATATGTTATTCACATGATAAATATCTTCACTAAACAAAATATGGGTGTACTAGGAGTTTGAACATTTTCTAAATTTAACTTTTTGTAGTATGTCGCCCCTTCTTGTTAACATAGTCTTTGTCACCCTTGAATCATTGTTTATGCCAACTCAATCATCACTTCCTTTTCAAATCCTTACTCCTAGACTTTAGTTTACTGTCCTTTGAAGTCATCCATAAGATTGATCATCTAAAGTTGTGAGGTCTTTGCATGATTTGAACAATGACAAATGGCTATTAGTATCATAATACTAACCTTTTACATATCTACATATGTTTCCTAACAAGTTTATAAGATTGTGTTGTGTAGAGTCACTTTGATATTGTAGAGTAAGTCAAACAAGCATGGTAAAGCATAAAGTGAAAAAGTGTTATTTATAAAATTACCTTTGATTATTACATTTAATGGTTATGGTTTCACAAGCTTGCATTAAGAGGTCCCTCATTGTTTTGGCATAATCTTTGACAAGCTATGTATTTTGTCTTTCTTAATTAGGGGTCGTACATTTCATTTATGTCTTGAAATACTTAAGAACCGCATCTTTGAAGTCACTGTAAGAAGTATAGAGGACCAAAAATTAATTCCAAGTTCGCAACGACGATCCGAGCGATGGCGGGAGCAAACGCAGCGGAACAGGGCGCGCAGACATGGCGTGCAGGAGCAGGAGCAGGTGCACGCTGAGGAACGCGCGCGCTGCCCAACAGAGCAAGAGGCGCCAACTGTTGTCCAGGCCGTCACACTGGAGAACTGCAGGTAATAAGCAGCAGAGCGTTGGCGGGAGCAAACGCAGCAGAGCGCGGAGTGGGAGCAGCAGAAAAAGGCGAGCAGGAGCAGGAGTAGGTGCACACTGAGGAACACGCGCGCTGTCCAACAGAGTAAGAGGAGGAGCACAACGCCAATTGTTGTCCAGGTACTCTCACACACAATCCTCCCTCCCTCCCCCAACCAGAAAACGCAAAGTAACACATTAAAAAACACAAAACAAAGGGGGAAGGGAAGAACAACACATACAACCTAGGCTCGCAAGACACATAACTCGCTATGATGGGAGGAATCGAGCTTCCACCAGCGCCCAGTTTGCTTGATGAAGAAGGTGGATCAGATCTCACCATTACCCTGTCCCCCGAGGCTAACCGTGTCTTAGCGGAAGAAATCGAACGCCTACGGCGTACCTCCTTCGTATGTAGGTTTCTGGCAGGTAGACCAAGTCGGGGCATGGTTCGGGACATGTTTCAGGTGGCTGTGTTGGAGAACATGCCGGTAATCAAGAGTGTCAGGGGTTTAGGGAAAAACTTCTTCCACATTGAATTAGGTAATGACTCGCTGGCGCAACCATTGGTCGAGCTCAAGGTACTTG
The DNA here is from genome assembly GCF_043228905.1 of Azolla caroliniana. Taxonomy (NCBI): domain Eukaryota; kingdom Viridiplantae; phylum Streptophyta; class Polypodiopsida; order Salviniales; family Salviniaceae; genus Azolla; species Azolla caroliniana. The sequence goes on from NW_028230445.1 coordinate 19,619,769, forward strand.
AACTGAAGTACGGCAAGGTGTTGCTCCAACCATGGTCACCAGGGTTCAATCCGATCGAAGAGTTACGGAAACTCAACAACCCTAGGGTGATCACCGCAACATTTCCTGGCCTCCCTCCACATTTGTACCATCTGCTCCCTCTTTTTGGCGAACAAGTAGGGATGATATGCCCTCAAAAAGCGTCAATGGCAGACACAGTCGCGGAGGTGCCCAAGTTGCGTATCTTGGTGCCTTCCCTCCATGGACTTCCATCAAGGATTAGACTCTACTCTGAGGAGTTAGGCCTCACAGTGGTAAAAGTGGTTTATGAGGGACTCCCGGGGTAGTGTTTCATTCGCAAACAGACAGGACACCTAGCTAAGGAGTGTCCTCGTAAGATTGGAAAGGGAAGCTCGGGACCACGACCCTCGGGCAAAGTCGGGACAACCAAGGGTGAAGAAGCTCCTTGGCTACCTGTTAAGAAGAAGGGGAAACTTGGAGGCCTAGGTGCCTCCTCTCCCGCCCTTTTTCATGACCACCCCCTTGAAAGAAGTCCTGCCACCTTGTCACCAGCAAGTGTGGACGAGCAACCCTTGAAACGAGTAAAGATCCTCTCCGGGAGTGCCAAGGCACCCGACCTACAGGTGAGAGCTACCAACAGATTTACACTTCTTCAAGGGTTAGGGGATGGCGACCCAGCAGCGTTGGTAGCAATGTTGTCCCCGTGCGACTCCTCACGCCTTCCCCCGCGGGAGCCCGAACTCGTGTTCTCCACCCCGATGGAGATGCAACCCCAACTTGTACCGTCCACCCCGGAAGAGAAGTTGGCACAACCCCCCCTCCCGTTGGAACGTGAATGTGGTAGTGGCCTCAGATTAGTGAAATCGTGGATCCGGACGGGCAAGCTCAAGGACAAAGAAAAGGGTAAGATAGGAAGACCAACACCTGGTTTGGCGACGACTCTATTAGATAGAGGGATGCAAGTTGTGCCACCGCTTCAGAGCACGAATGTATCGCGGGATCTATTTGAAGCGGGTCGGGAACGACCGGCTGAGAATCTTGTAGGGGATTTGCAGCCTGCAGTGGAGACCATACCCCCCGAAACAGGTGTTAGTTTGCCCCATGACATGGGGATCGGCCCGAACATGGGCGCCAACGTCACCGTTTTCGGATGAGGATCCTAACGTGGAATGTACAGGGCCTTGGTGGAGGCCGACAACACCAAGAGTGTAGAAGACTTCAGGAGGAGTTGAATCCCCTTAATATAGGGGGCCATATTGACATATTGCTTTTGCAGGAACACCACCTCTCGCAAGAGCGAACTCAGAGCTTAGTAAACCCCTTGTCGGGTGGGTGGACCACATGGTGGTCGGCTGCGCAGGGTGACCTCCACCGAAGAGGAGGGGTCTGCATCTCGATCAGCGATAAGGCCCGATACGAAGTAACATCATCTGGCACGCTGGTGGAGGGTCGGGCCTTATACGTGCTTCTGAAATGGAATCGCCTACAGATTGGGGTGCTAAACATTTATGCCCCTAACTCAGCCCCCGAGAGAGCAATCTTTTGGAGGATGCTAGCGACAACATTACCTAATGTCGAGGCTTGGGTAATGGCAGGTGATTTCAACATGACTGAACACATGGGAGATAGGAAAGGAGGGACCCAGAGGCCTATTTATGGTGCGGAGCTGGATTCATGGGCTTTCCTAATTGGCAAAATCGGGGTGAAGGATACATGGGGCTCTTCCCTTAGGCGAAGCTCACATTCGCTGCACTTTTCTAGAGCCGCCGGGAATGCTAGGGGCGGTAGTCTTGCACGGCTAGACCGCATATACATCAGCTCATCCCTCGAAGAGCTCGGGGGCTCCTTTGCTATCTTGGCAGGCCTTACCTTTTCAGATCATCAACCGGTGAGACTAGACCTTAACCCACCCAACGATAGCAAGGGCAGTCTCAATGTAAAGATCCCCATAAAGATCATGAAGAGTGAAGAGGTGAAGGCCGGTTTACAGAGTATATGGCAGGACACCATGGGCAGTGAATCAGCCAGCGAAGATCTGCAGAAAAAATTGGCCCTCTCCTCCTCCTTTTTACAAGAAGAGACCAAGCGCGCCCTCCAACAGGTTAGAGCCATTGAAACAAAATTAAGGAAGGCCGTTGCGGCAGCGCAACGGCTGTTACAGGTAGACCCTGGTTGCAAATGGTCTAGAGCTAAACTAGAGGAAGCAAAGATGAAGGTACATGAAAGGACTTTGGAGAAGAACCGAATGTTGTTTCGAAGAAACGCAGCATGGTGGGCTAGAAAAGACGACAAGGTCAACCGACATTTCTTTCACTACAAGGCACCCAAGGGTGGTGGTGGACGTATACACGGGCTGCAAAAACCAGACAACTCAATAACGGAGGACAAGACTGAGGTTCTGGAAATGGCAACACAATACTATCGTGACCTCCTCGCACCTATGCATGTGCGGCAAAACTCGGAGCTGGCTGATCGAGTGATGTCTTGCATTCACCCCAAGGTAACCCAAGAGATGGAAGTTGTGCTCGATAGTCCCATCTCTCGTTTAGAGCTCTCGGAGGCACTTAGGGGATTGCGAAGGGGTGCATGCCCCAGTCCCGATGGTCTCTCACGAGATTTCTTCGAGATTCATTGGGAATGTGTTATCCCGTCCTTGGAAGCCGGGTTCCAAGAGATTTGGTCCTCAGGAAAGATGCCGATTGGTCTGGCTGAGGGGATGATATATCTCATCCCCAAATCCCAAGAGCGAAGCCTAGAGTTGCGCCAATGGCGTCCAATCACGATCCTTAACACGGCATACAAGATACTCGCTAAAGTCCTAGCTCAGCGATTAGCAAGCTTCTTACCGGACATCATACACGACAATCAAACTGGGTTTGTCAAGAACAGGTGTATCTTTGATAATGTGTTGCTTCTTTGGGAAGCTATGGCATTGGCCGGTCGCTCCATATCGAGCTCGGCTATTCTGATGCTAGACTTCGAGAAGGCCTACGATAGGGTGTTATGGCCCTTTTTGGAAAATGTGATGAGAGCTTTGGGCCTACCTCAAAAATGGAGGAATTGCACTTCTGCACTCTATCGGACAGCTACGAGTAGCGTGCTGATGGCTGGATCTAGGGGACCCGCCTTCCAACTACAACGCTCAGTGAGGCAAGGTTGTCCCCTAGCCCCATATCTCTATCTCTTTATAACCGAGGCTTTCTCCGCCTACTTACAAGCACCAACTAGCGGGTTGCGGGGATTGCCCATCCCCAATGCGACTGAAGATTTGTTGTTATCTGAATATGCCGACGATACGGTTCTTTTCTTGCAAGGTGATGAGGAGAATTTACAGCGGGCTGAACATCTTGTCGAGGACTTTTGTCAGGCGGCTGGTGCCAAGATCAATTGGAATAAAACCCAAGGTCTATGGTTCAGCGAACAGGAGACACCAAGATGGCAACCCCATGCCGATTTTACGTGGGTCCCTAGTGGGACGACTTTCAAGTACCTTGGATTTACGATGGGGAGGTCAATCCCCAAGGGAGCGCAATTGGCCCACGTACAAGCCAAAATAAGTAAGAAGCTGAACCAGTGGAGTAGATCTAAATTGTCCTTCGCTGGTAGGGTCCTTGTGGCGAACCAAGTGCTGCTCGCTACCATGTGGCACTCAGTCTCATGCTGGATTATGGACCCTGCAGGTTTGCACGCGATTAAGGCTGCCATTAGGGGGTTTATATGGTCAGGTAAGGACAACCCAAGGGCTGCCGCCAGAGTCTCATGGTGTTGGTTAACGCAACCGCGGGCCAAAGGGGGGCTTGGCCTCATAGACCCCTTAATGCAGAGTCGTGCATTGCTGGCTAAAATGGTGGTTCGCTGCCTCCTGCCAGGTAAGGGGTGCTGGAAGGTACTTCTTCGCAACAGGCTACAAGTAGGGACTCCCAAGTATGGTAGGCCTTGGCCCGACTCCTTGAATTGGTGTTGCACGAGTGGAGTCCCACCCAGGCTGGCTTGCCATCCGGAGGATAGGGTCACGAACTCCATCTTGCGGGCATGGTGCCATATACGACAGCATTTGGTCAAGCACACCCCGGAGACATTGACCGAATGGACTAGACAGCCACTATTCTGGAATCCTCATGTGCGAACGAATGACAACGCGATGCTAGGGCAACTTAAGGGCCTAGCATGGGGAAAGTTGGCACAAACAGGCCTCCTATCTATAGACGATTGGAGACGCATGGCTGATTCAGGAAGAGCCCAAGAGGACCTTTTCCCTCCCCTCAAGGGAGCTACGAAAATGCGGAGACTGATAGCTGAGGCAGTTGACAGGGTTCCGATGGGGGAGGCGAGAGAACATGCATGGTTCGGTCTCTTTGACGAGGCTGGAATGGTCAAGTCGCTAAAGGGCATGAGCGGATCGGGGAGTGATACAGTTTTTGGGGACAGCCAGAGCAGCGGCTCTTGGCACCCAATCCGAGTGGTGGCACAGATTGATAACATCTGGAAGACAGACCCGGATGTTGCTAAGGTGGAACCCCATTGGAGGTTAAGGGTATACGGTTATCGCCCCCTTGTCGATCTGGATTGGGACCCCGGGGATTTCAGATGGAAACATGACGATAGACTCCACCACTTCTTCGATTACACCACTAAATTGGGTCGGACTTTGCAACTGCAGCGAGGCGGCCCCCTTCGCAACGGCTGGCGAACATTGGGCATCCCCGATGAGGCGCTCATTGCCTTTTGGAAGGGTCTTTGGCGTCTCCACATGCCTGAAAAGATCAAGCTCTTTTGGTGGCAGATCGGTCATAATGTGGTGCCCGTTGGTGAATGGTTAGATAAACGTGGCGGCCCGTTAGGCTGCCCACTGTGCTCTCTACCTATTGAGTCTCTGAGACATTGTTTGTGGGATTGCCCTCAAGCTCAAAAGGTATGGGATAGAGTGACTCGCCTCCTTGTGGCATGTGACGTTGAAGGAACAGCCTCGTGGAGCGCTACGGCATGGATTGATCACTCGGTCGAAGGGTGGACGGACGCCATCAATGCGGATAGTTGGTGCTATGTATGCATGAGAGGCAAAATCGTCAAGATCCGTTTTGAAAGAGGCTTGCAGCCCGCATCCCCTAGGTTTCCGGAAATCTGGACGTTGATCGCAGGTTTCACCTTGTGGTATATATGGAAAGCGCGTTGCCTCAAGGTCTTCCAAGGTACGGTACGGCCCCCGGAGGAAGTGATCATGGACATATTGTTCGCGCTTATCAGTTGCCTACGAGGGCAACTGGAAGAGGTTTGCAGCCACTCCAACGACATGACCACTGCCCGTTTGCGCTTTTGGCAGAAATGGCGGAACACACCTATGGTGATGCAAGGCGGGAGTGGCCCGAGGTGGAACTACCAACCCCCACGTTGGTTGTTTCCTATTCACCTGCCACCCTCTCTTCGGTGTAGGCCCCAAGAGCCGACTCGTACGAAGCAACATTGAAGGGCATTGCCTTGGATATAGGTAGCTTCTTACATTAAGTTAGGCCGCAAGGCAATGTAAGTGGCTCATCTTCTTTGGCTTGATCTGAGGAAGTCTCCCCGATGTGTGTATAAATCTCCTTATAGACTCTATGTAATAATCCTTCCTAACTAATGGGAAAGTAGCTTTACTTTGAAAAAAAAAAAAAAAAGTATAGAGGACCTCATTGAGCCCATTGTACCCTTCCAATATATTTTTCTTTTCTAAAGTTTCTTTGGTCATTTGAAAATTGAAATTGTCCAATAAATTTGTTTTCATCTTTTGTGCTTCTTTAACAATCATGATATGTTTTGCCTTCATAGTAGCATGAGTGATCTTGATTGCCATATGTTTAATTTATTGTCAAGTTTTCTTTTAACAATGGATTATGGGAACACAATGTCGTTTCAATGTCTGGGAGAATTTAAAAAGTGGTTTGCAACTTTGTCTATAATAGAAATAAATTGGGTACTATTACCAAGCTTTTGTAATAAATATTTGGTATTTTATTAAGTGTGCACATGCAATTCTAGAAAACCTATTATGAGATATTAGCTTAGCTTGGTCAATACACAAGTGTCTTCTTCTTCTAACAATATTCCTAGCCTCTCCAATCATATCAAATAAGACATTATCACAATCTCGTAGAATATTTGAAATATCCCAATTATCAACGAATGTAATGATGATGTTAATTAAGCAAGTGTTTCCCAACTAGCATCACATATGAACCAAGAGAGTGCCTTGGCAATAACTTATAACCTTAGCGATGACTTAGTAATTGGCAACACTTCAAGGCATTCTTCATGATCAAACGAAGAGGGGAATTTGTTATTTGTTCACTTATGCAATTATGCAATTATGCAATTATGCAATTGTAGTCTAATATTGTGAAACTAAGAATGTACTTATCTCCACTAAAAATGGTGGTAAACTCTCAATATGCGGAAGACTGAAGACCCTTTTTATTTGATAAGTTTATCTCTTTCCCTTTGACCAACATGTCAATCACAAAGTATCACAAGGATAAATCATAATATAATATAATCACTTTTTGTATGGTTTATGCAATTATAGTCTAATATTGTGAAACTAAAAATTTATTTATCTCCACTAAAAATGGCGATAAACTCTCGATCAAATATGCCACAAATATCTAATCCCCTTCTTATAATATTTTGTTATGACTGCCACTTTAAAAAAGTATTAGAAGTAATCTTCGCACTTTTCTTATGGTTATCTTCTACTTCACCTACTTTTACATAGTATTTGAACATCTCTTTACATTTAATATATGGTTTATCCAAACATATCTACTAGTATGATAGTGTTAGTGCCCCCTCCATAGAGTTGTGTCCTTTGATCTTGTAACCCAACCATAGGACCTTCGATATATATTGATATCTAAATGTTGTTGATATCCACGAGACGAGTGTCCTCATTTGGCAGTAGTGACTTATACCTCCTTGTCTAACTTTATCGTCATGTTTATGTGAGCAAACGTTTTTGGGCACTTTGGTATCATAAAGATTAATGAAACATGATAGTAATGACAAATTCTAAGAAATTATGATAGCATTGCAATCACTAATGCATAATTTTTTTCTTTGAATGCTCTCTTTCAAAAACACGCTTCCTTTCATAATGCTTTAAACAAGATGTATGGTAATGGATATGGTATTATCTCAAAGAAAAAGCCTTCCATGGGACATATTAAATTATTAGCATACAATATGTAAGCATCCACTTTACCTCCTACATGTGGTAAAGGAGAATTATTGAAATAAACATTAAAGGGTCACTTTACATATTTCAGAAGATACATACAATATGATTTGGGATAAATAGTAGTTTCCACACTATTCGCATATGCTATTTAATTTCAATTACTTTATTTGAAATGGAAATAAGATTCAAATTCCTAGCCCCAACCCCATAACAAGATCCGACAGTTGATTGAGAAAACTTGCTTTATCTTTTGTCCTTTGTTAATGACTCTATCCTTAGAGAACATTCACAAACAAATCTCATATGCACAAAAAAATATTAATGAAGTCGTTGATACAACAAACTCATTTAGCACTCTCAACATAGATGACACCCTTTGATCACATTAGAGATTATCCATGGTTGTTTACATAAAATTATGTATTGCATGGTTAACATTTTCATCATAATAAAAATTTCTTGAAATTATTAAACTTTGTTTTCGTATGAGCATAATGACCCCCTTCTTAAAATATATTATTCTTTTTAGCTAGGTGTTACTAAATCCATTGTTAATGGCTAACACCTATCCACATGTTCTGAAGAGGGTGATTGCATAACTTGTAGGAGGGGTGGAGATGATGAGGTAGGATTGGGCGAATTTGAATACGGCTCCATCAATGTCCTAATACTTGGGTAATAAGAGGGTTTGGTAGTCTTTTAGTTTGTTACACTTGTTTATTGCTTCACATATGGATTTTACCATACTTGTGTTTGTCGTAGGAAATCGTAGTATGACATACATGTCCCACACCTTGATCATGTGCACAACTAGATAAGAGGATTTTCCTTTTGCTTATTAACGTAACTTGTTCCTATGGTGAATGCGACAACGATAATGACAGGATGCCATTTTCTTCATCGTGATGACATATCTAACACCCTTGAGATGGCCTCATCCCCATCCCTAGAACCACCATTAAGTAGGGCGTGATTGTTTTGATTCTTAAAGTCGTTGTAGAATCATCACTTGCACTTTCTTAAAGTCATCCTTTTTTCTTTGGATGTATTCCCTACCCATATATCGCCTTTCAATATAAGGATTTCTGCCTACATGAAAGTTCCAACCTTCATGTCCCATCTATGTGTAGGTTGCTATTTTTTTATTTTGATTTAAATGGATGAAATTCAACATTTTATGGTGCCTCAATCAATGGGTGACAAACACATCAATCACAAGATACTTGAAGAATGTTGACTACCTCAACATGCTCTCCATTGTGAATAAAGCAAGGATGCAATGTCCTTCATTAGTTTGTTTTGATCGTCGTTAATTTAGTTTACCAACATTAAGTAAGAGACGACTTTTTGGCAAAAGGATTGACAACATAGAGGAGATATTGCATCATCTATGTATAGAAGAATATTGGCTAGACTTTTTCCCCCAATACCAACCCATGAAGATTCATCGTCGTCCTCAACAACTAGTATAATATATTTTTCTAGCTTATAGATTAATAAGCTTGAGAGGAAAACAAAGAGACTCTAAGACATTGAGAAAATTGTTTGAGTTATCCTCCTAAAAAGGAAACAATGACCTTGGGGACAAACTTGAAACATTTTTCACATAGTAAGTGGGGGAAATTTTCGAAATGAACATAATTGTGGTTGTGAGAAGTATGTTTGGAGATCAGACCAAACCAATAATATGTGTAAAGGAAACCCAAGCATAGTCAAAAGGGGAATGTGACAACAAGATGTCATGCTTAGATTCATGAACTTGTTTGTAAATTGTTCTTGAACACTTTGTCTCACACTGAAGAGAATGTGAGATAAGTCATATGGAAGCCAAGGTGAGGAATCAAGATGTTGGAAAAAGAGATGGGCTCTATCATGTATTAATGAGTGTGGTTTTCCCAAGCAAAGAAGATGGTTTTTGTAGCTAAGTTCAAAAACATTGTATAGAACATTGTGTGTCTTTTGAGAGAGAGAGAGATGATCAATATGGTGTTGATAGAACATGAATACATATCATTTTATCACTTCCAATTTCTAGGTATGTTTGGACATATATATTTGAAGTGTGAAGTGTTCGTCTTCCCTATTTGCGATTCATTATGTCCCACTACCCATGTAGCGGTGACGCCACTCCATTGCGATACCATTGTAGTGTTTTTTCACACACCATTATAAATATAATTATGTGTTTTCACCAAAAAAAGAAAGAGGTAGAGAGTATGAGAGAGTGACATCATTGTGGTATGTGTTCCGGATACAAACTAATATAATGGTTTTTTCACAATAAAAGAAAAATATGATAAGAAACAAAGCTTACAACTTTACAAGATGGGTTTTAATTTGTTAATTTTTATTATATGAAGATAAATGGTACGCTATGCCATTTCTCTCTTGAATGCAACATGTGCAACCCTCAACTCGTGTGTTGTGTATTCGAGAAGCTTATGGTACGTGTTTATGCATGAGTGCGCAAATGTATATGTATGCATACATGTATCAAAGAAGAGGCCTCTTTTGCGCTAGTTGTCAACCAAGATAGAATATGCCATTATCGAAATGGAAATCATTATTAGAATGAATGTTGTGGGCAAGGCCTCAATTCAACATCAATGATTATGTTGTCTTGGAAAGCTTGGTTGATGCATGTGTTGTGATTCCTTCTTAGCAGCACAAACTTCAAAGTCCTCCTTTTCAATTTTTTCCCGGTATTTTAAAAAAAAAAGGGAAAGAATGTGAATTGTACTTGAATAGGAAAATATAGGACGCATAAAATTAGTTCAATGTCGCATATGTGGTTGGGAAGCACCGTTCATGTCATAAAGCAAAATATTACTTCACCTTTTGTGATGTATGCCTCAAAAAAAGGGTATGTGTGGTTGAAACTCTAACTAACAAATATTATTAAAAATAGCGTGGTTGGAACAAAAGGAGACAACCGTGTTTGGTAGTTTTTGTTGTTAAGTTACATTATACTCTTAGGTTGGATTATCATGTTTTCCATTTTTTATCTAGAGCGCAATGAATCTCTTTTATAATCTTATTTTAAAAGCACAACAACAAGGAAGTTACCAAGATCACCTTGGTTAAAAAGTAACTTTTAACTTGTGACAATGGCGCTCTATGGCTTGAAAACCAAACTTCTAATTATTATCTTGTACAACTAAATTCCAACAAGTCCAAATGTAAAACACCAAGTGTGTGTGTGTGTGTGTGTGTGTGTGTGTGTGTGTGTGTGTGTCCGAAATGGAAGATACTCATGGTGCACCTTCGTTCGAGAAATCAATCGTCAAACGAACAACTTATATATCAATCATGACTAGACCTAGTTTCAGAATATGTTTTATATTATAGTTCATGCTCTAGTCCCATAATGAATACTTCGGTGAAAAGGAATCTAAAATGTTTGTCTTTCCCAAACGTTTTGTGATTTATAGGGGTGATTCATCCAAGGGTGAACATGGAAATTTCAATATTTGGAATACAAAAACAAATATTTCACAGAGTTTTTATATACAATTGATTGTACATAGTCAAATACCAGCAGCTGTTGAACGAAGATTATTGAAGGAGACTTGCTTTCCTGGAATTCCATAATGAAATGATTATTTGTGGATCTTCAACTAGTTGAGTGCACACATCCACACTTATTTGTGTTTGGAGAATCGACAATGTTATTTATTAACTCTATTTATTTTATGATATCATGAATTGACTGTCGGACGCGACCAATTATACAACTTGGGCAACTTATTGAAAATAAATATCAACAAACATTTACAAAGCCATAGGGTGGAGTTTGTCTATTTTGTGGCGCTTGTATTACTTTTACATTTTGTCAAATCTCAAATTGACATGGAACGGAACTAATTTGGGCAAACACGTACGACTATTTTGAAATAAAGAGCCACAAATGTTAGGAGTAGTGAGAGACATTGATAGGGAGGGTGGTTAAATTCAACGAGCGTGTTACTACATTCTATGGTACCGTAGAATGATTGTACGACATGCTAACTCAACAAGTTGTAACTTGTAAAAGATAGCCAGTTATTAAAATAGGCGACACACTAGTAAGGACGACAAGCTCATTTCACAACCAAGATGTACATTGCTATGTCAACTACTACGAGGCTTGTCGAACATAAATTTACACGAGGGAATTTTTATGTAGCAAGATTGATGTCATGTTAAAAGTTCTCGTCGAGGATTCGAGTTGCGTGTAGATGTGACTAATAAAGAGTGCAAAATTGAAAAAAGTCTTCTAAAATAGATGTGCATGGAAGATATACATAGTAAGCCGCATGCACATACATAATGGATGTGTAACATAACACTCATGAACCGTCAACTACATTAAATAATTGAAAAACTCATCGAATTGAAATCTATAAAGATATAAGATGTATGAAATATCATTGATGTCTAACTCCAAGGGGGGATGGACCTAAGCAACAAAATGTAGAAACAATATTAGTGTGAGGTTGCAGTACAAATTGGTTGCTTGACACAGGTTCACCAAATAACACGCATCAGTGTGATTTTGGCTTATTTATAGTGATTCTAAAACATTTTCAAAATGCAAGGAAGCTGTCTTTGAAGAAAAAGTAAAAGAGGGAAAACTCTAATGGTTGGGTTTCTCAATGTCGAATTCCTTGCATTTCAAAGCAAAAATCCAGAAATTTGTTTCCTATTAAGTGAGGGGGACCACCTCCAACATTTGGTTATTTCATTTGATTAAAATATAGAAATCCTTAAGCAAACACAT
>NW_028230445.1:21713272-21847430 GCF_043228905.1 Azolla caroliniana
ACCAAATTTATATGAGGATTGCCCCAATCATTTTTTGAAGGATGGAGAAGCACTTCCGGAAGGTCCAGTATTTATTTCTCCAGATGGACTGCTCCTTCGCTTTACCGAGAAGGTAAGTTCTTTAAGTTGTTTTTAACATTGTGCAACCAAATCCTGTACATAGATGTTTATGCATAATTCTACAAGCAATGATTAGATTCAGTATAATCCCATAGAAGGTTAAGACATATCCATATAAATAGAAAGAAGTCTCCTGTGTTGATTATGTTTATCTTTCCACCAAAGCATGTTCTTTCTGCATATTGTTTATTCCAAATATGATTACAATTGTGGCATGTATGAAATGTGAACCAACTGGTTTGGTCAACCTTATGTAAGCACAAGGGGAAGTAAATAACGTGCTAAAAGTAAAATAAGGCTTAAACAAACAGGGGAAATTCATCTCGACACAAGTTCAACTGTATTTCAGATCATTGATGAGAGAGTGCAAGATTTTAATCATTGCGTGGATATTCAACTGATGTCAGTCTTACCTACTTCATTTTTGTAAAGAGCTGCAGGCTTATTAGAAAAACCAACAAAGAAAGTTGTCTCCATTGTTATATCGCTAAATACCTAGTACAACTGATTTATATGTTCATTGGAAGATTATTTTTCGTTCTTTCTTAACAATGGAGATCTTCTAAGTAACTTGTATTACTTAAATTTCAGTCATCAGAGAGCTCCACATGAGTTCAAGATCTCGTGTTTAGAGGTATTATCAACACTGCCGTTCTGTTTTCCCGCGATATGCTCAATGGCTAGTGAATCGTCTCTTTAATTTTTTGTTTTGTCCCATCAGGCTATTCGAGAATTATTCCCCAAAGATGTAAACCCATTCTATGCGGGTTTTGGGAATAGAATAACAGATGAGATAAGCTATCTTAAAGTAGGGATTCCAAAGGGCAAGATTTTCATCATCAATCCCAAGGTGCTACTTGTGTTCTGATATGTTTCCAATTATGATTGTAATCGTCATATTTTGATTGAGTTTCTGTGATACCAGGGTGAAGTTGTAGTGGACCATCGTGTTGATCGCAAATCATACACATCTCTTCATGCATTAGTTGATGACATGTTTCCTCCTTTGTCATCACACGAACAGGTATATTCATGTGAGTTATTCGGGATATCCAAAGTTGTATGATGTAGATTGAAGGCATTGAAAACTTTGTTCATTTGTAGGAGGATTTCAATTCATGGAACTATTGGAAGATGCCACTTCTAGATATCGATGATGAGATTAGTGGGAAAAGGTACATCAGCATGATGTTTGTCCAAATATTTCCATCTCAATTCGATTAATATATATTAATATCAAATTTTCAGCTCAAAAAATTCGAAGAAGACCAAGAAGTAGATACACAAGTCTCCAGCTCAATTCATTGCAATTGGTATAATGCTGAAATTTAATATTGATTCTGCAGCTCAAAACAATTTGAAGAGGTCAATAAATATAGCATAAAATTAATTGACAGCTTAGCTTGTCGTCTTCATTCTTCTGTGATCATATGCTCTTATGATCTGGGACATTGCAGTTACCATTATTCAAGATTGGATTATTGGATTCAAGTACATAAATTTTCTTCTCCCTGATGGGGGGCTGATAACAGAATGTACAGTGTGCAAGTACCCACCCTGCAAAGATGTAACATGAAGAGTGCTTTATGGAATACAGTTGCCATTGTAAGCAATTCTATTACCCTTTGACCAATCTATAGAGGTTTGGATGGCAAGAGATATTCATTATAAAAAATAAGCAAACTTTTCATAAGCTAGTAAAATGACAGCGGTTTATTGGGTTTTAACTTTTACTGCATTAATGATATATGGAATAATGGCAATTAATAACTCTAGAATACTAACTATGTGATGATTGCTGAGGTATTATGTAAAGTGGGGTTAATATAACAAGCACCCCTTGCAATTTCGGAAATATCAATATGTGCCCCTGGAAAAAATAACCTAAACAGCTTCATCAGCGGAAAGAAAACAGTCCAACCATGAGTATCTTGTGCAGTTGATACTTAACGTTACTATGCTTTGACAGTTCTATAATTAAGTAAGCCTTCTACTGTTTAGCATAAGCATTATATTAGCTAGATGTTGATAACCGTAACCTTGAGAATCTGATATTATGGTAGTCACATCTAGTATTATCAAAACACAATCCCAGTAAGATGCAGATAACGGATCTAGGAGGTTGTAGAAAGCCCTACCACACAGTACGTACATGCACATGTGTACATCATGTGGACTGGTGCTCTGCAAATCTTTAATATTAGAAATGGATGGAGAGTTTCAAGATGTTAACGCCCAGGGTATGAGAATGACCAAAATAAACTACATGTACATTTGGGTCCACCGGCTTGTAGAAAGGCCCACCCCATGGTATGTACATGCACATGTGGTTGCTCTGCTGTGGTGGCGCTCTGCAAATCATTAATATTAAAAATGGATGGAGAGTTTTGAGATGTTAATGCCCAGGTATGAGAATGACCAAAATAAGGCCCAGCCCATGGTATGTACATGCACACGTGGTTGCTCTGCTGTGGTGGTGCTCTGCAAATCATTAGTATTAAAAATGGATGGAGAGTTTTGAGATGTTAATGCCCAGGTATGAGAATGACCACTGCAAGTACATTTGGATCCTCTGTGGTGGTGCTTTGCAAATCATTTATTTCAGACATGGACGGAGAGTTTTGGTTTGCAACAAGCAACAACTAGATGGATGGAGTGGTTTACGGTTGATAGGAAAGGGGTTATAACTATTTGTGATGTTAAGATAAGTAAAAAGATATTAAAAATAAAAAATATTATAAAATTGTTTATATGATATTGAACTTATGTACTATATGCCCTGTTTTTTTTTTATGTATGATTAATAAAGTGGAACCACTAAACAAAAGACCAAACCTTTTACAATTTTGAATGACCCTCACCTTTAGAAAGATCAACTGAAATAATACGAGTAAATCTAATTATTGTCACTTGCTGGGTGATGCACGTGTATTGGATGCTCCTTGCCCATTTTATTATTGTCATGCGTTATTTTGTCATATTTTGTGCTAATTTCAACAATTCAGAGTGTTTTTCTTATATGTTGATTATCTTGTTCATAAAATCATGCTGCCACGTTTTCTGAGTTTCCTCTATGGTGGTTTTTATGTACTTAGTGTAATGTGAACATGAGATCAATATCATGTTAAACATCCTCTTCCCTCTTTGGAAATTTAAAGTAAGTGGATTCATATGGTAAATGCAATCACATTTAAGGTTCTATTTATTTATTTATAGTCATCATACAGTTTTCCTCTTTGCATAGGGACATCAAAATTTACTGTATATATCACACTTTTGGAGAACTTGTTAGACATAAGTATATAATCATGATATATAATAGGTTTAACATACCATATGAAAGAACTCTCAACCACCGATTCAAGTAGGCTTTTTTTTGCGTAACATTGCTTCCCCTCCTATCTCCTCCTATCTGTGGTTCCCCTCAAGTAGATTAATATGGTTAAGGCAGTCAATATTATAAATTAATTAATTAATACTTTTCTTTAGTCCACATAGTTTAGTTTTTACTCTCATGCCAAATAGTTTTAGTTTCCTTTCATGCCACATAGTTCATGTTCATCATATTCCCATGGATACCCATTTCTCTACCCTGTAGTGAGTGGTGGCTAACAAACTTGAACCACCTAAAAGTGTATTTACCTAACTGCACCGCAAGTAGGGTTTGGCAATGGCTCGGCTCGGCTCAAGCCTAAACCGTTTGGCTTAGCTGGCTTAAAGAGGCTTAGTGATTTAGCCCTCACCAAACCGGCTCAAGCCAGAAACTTTAGAGCGAGAGGGAGGGAGAGAGAGAGAGAGAAAGAAAGAAAGAAAGAAAGAAAGAAAGAAAGAAAGAAATATTAACGTCTTCTAAGGCGAAATTTGGCCCATGAGACAATTGGGTTACAACAAAAATGAGTGTTTATCTAATCATCAAAACTAAAATAAAAGAAAATAGCTTAAGCTAAGAAAGTTCTAGTAGTGTACAAAACTTTGCACTAAGCCTAATCTCATTTCCACCCAAGTCTCTCAAAAAGAAGGGGGAGGTCGAAAGTTTTTAGTGTGGGTGTGACCCATGGTCCCGATGCATAGAGTGCCCTAGCCATGGCTTCTAGGCGGTGTAGTTCACGTTCCCTTATTTTCTTTATTGCTTCTACATCTCGTTGAGTTGCTTTGAAACCTGGCATCCGAGGGCGTTTGGTTCTTCTTTGATTTTCTGCTTCATCAAGGAAAAATCTGAGTGGTGCAGGTGTGTCGACATTCATTGTTTCCCCCTGTTCCTGAAAAACTTCATTTGTTATATGTTGGTAAACATTAGCAACATTATTATCCACGTTTTGTAATTTATTCTCTCTGTGTTGTTTCAATTCTAAGATGTATCTACCAAATTTCTTTATATCTAGTGTATCTAATAGTTTAGGGAGGGTGGGAGAGGAACCAAGTATGTCTTGGTATTTTGCCCTTATCTCGGCATAGGTGGGGCATTTGCATGTAAAATGGTACCCATCCTCTATCTCTATGTGGCATAACCTACATATCCTTTCCTCCCTAGGGACTCCATTAGTACGTCCATTCTCAATCTCAAGTTGGTGAGATGATATTCTAAGTTGACCAATGGCAACCCTTAGTGCATGTGGTAAGAATACATCTAGATATTTTGGGCGCATGATAAAACCTAACTTAGAGAAGTGCATAAAGTGTTCCTTATAGTACGACATTTTAGATAGGAGTGGCTCTAGTGGGGTGATCCATTTATACCGAGTATAAATTTGCCATATTTCTTGGCGTATTACTTTATTACGGTCCTCATGAGAGATTAAAGTGTTATCAGTCGTGTAATCGTACTTAAGGGGGGGGAGGTTATTAATGTCTAGACCGTTGGCAAGAAGCCAACTCACCATCATGCCATACCATGAGCTAGTATAGCGGACTCATACAGTGATCGAGAAGCCTTAAAGGCTTGGTGGGATATTCTATCAAGTGGTTGGTTATGTATCCTGTGAATAAAGACTACTAGTTGAAAAAGTGCTTCTACTAACATAGGGGGTAGAGTGAACTCAGCCCTAATAATGTCATGTGGGACCGACGATTTGCTTCGGAGTTGGCGTGATAACATCATCACCAATGGTCTCTCTAATTGTGTCCACATGAAAGATAGTAGTCCTGGGGCCCAAACCGCTGATGCATACATGAGAGAGGGAGTCACTAATGAGTCAAAAAGCCACCCTTTCGTTCGTGGCTCTTGGAAGTATGCTTGGTGGCATTGTCTCTCGAGGAGTGAGGGGGATGCATGTCCTCTTGTAAGTCTATCCTTCGCTGCTTGTGTCATCGAAAATTTACCTGAGCGGGCACTAAAAGTGACTCCGAGATAGACATATGATCTAACCACCTCAACTGGGCTATGGGAGATAGTTAGGTGACACTTAGCTCTAACTTGGGCCGACGTGTGGAAGATAAGGACTTTAGTTTTCCCTAGATTCACTACCAATCCTCGTTGTGTACAAAAGTCATCTAAGGCATTAAGGTGCCTTTGTAGTTCGTGTTTGGATTCAGAGAGCAAAACTATGTCGTCTGCATAGAGCAAGATACGCACATGCGTACCCCCATGGACTACTCCATTGCCTCCCTTACGAGCAATAAAATCTGTGATCTCATCAATGTAGATTCCAAAAAGAGTCAGAGATAAGGGGCAACCTTGTTTTACAC
Source organism: Azolla caroliniana (assembly GCF_043228905.1). Lineage (NCBI taxonomy): Eukaryota > Viridiplantae > Streptophyta > Polypodiopsida > Salviniales > Salviniaceae > Azolla > Azolla caroliniana. The sequence goes on from NW_028230445.1 coordinate 21,719,078, forward strand.
CTATAGTGCTAGTGAAACTATCGGATATGCCGCCTGGGCATCGAACACACCCGAACACTTGTTCATATGGTGCGTAGATGGCCCAAACCATGTCATCTGGTATCCTCAAGCTCTTAAGCCTATCCAACAACCGCTCTCTAGGGACCGTGTCAAAGGGTTTGCGGAAGTCCACAAAACAACAATATAGTTTCTTCTTACGAGCCTTAGTCTGGTCAATTAAGCATCTAAGTGTGAAGATATGGTCAATAGTGGAGAAGGCTCGTCTAAAGCCAACTTGTTCAGGTGCACGAAGATTTAAGGTCTCCATATACTCGCTAAGCTTTGCCTCCATTACTACACCATATAATTTAGCAAGGGTATGACCTATCATAATGGTCCTATAAGTATTTGGGTCCATGGGGTCCCCCCCTTTATGTATGGGGGGCACTGTGTTCATGGTCCATTGTGGTGGAAAACCCTTTGCGAGGGCACGATTGAAGATTAGAGTTAGCAAGGGAGCTAGGCATTCTCTCGCGTGTATGATGTGTTCTGCTCGCAATCCTGTGTGGTCCATGGACTTCCTATGTTGTAATTTCTTTATGACCTTCGTGACCCTAGAGGTCGTGAAGAGTGTCCCCACAATAGGTCGGGGTGTAGAAGGCATTGGAATGGGTGGTTGGTTTGGGATTTGGTAAAGTCTATCTGTATAAGTGTGCCAAGTTTCGGGATCTTCAATGGGTGTTTGTGGTCTTGGTTCCCATAATCTCTTCCATGCAGTGGCACAATCGCTACTCATGAGCATGTGGTAGAGTTCCCAATATTAGGATGCCTCCCATGCTCGTCTCTTACGACGTGTCATCTTGCGCATTTCTTTATGAGCTTGTACTGAGGTAATACTACTACTGAGTTGCGATATTGTAAATTGTCGATGTAAGCACCTACAATCCTCATCATACCATCTATTTTGTGGCATAGATCCTACTTTACCTTGATTGGAGTGTTTCGTGTATGGGAAACTGCTAACTGCTGTAGAGTGAAGGATGTGTGTGAGTTTTGTACTAAGGCTCTCTAAAGGTAGGGAGGGATCAAGGGAGGAGAGATGGGCTTGAACATGTCGAGCATATATGTCAGAGAGCTCATGTGTGAAATGTATTGTGATGTCATGGCGTGGTTGACTAGAGTTGGTGACGTTAGAGATATCGCATTTTATCTCGAAGTATAAGAAACTATGGTCCGCGCCAATAGGACATGGGGCCACTTGGAGGGAGTTAATCATGTGGGTAGCTTCAGGGCGTCCTATTAGATAATCGACTGTGCTTTCCCCTCCTCCATGTGGGAAACATGTGAGCTCTTCCGAACCTGGCCACTTGGCTAAACCATTATATATGACCATCTGGTGCCGACTACCGAGTTCGAGCAAATGATGGCCAAAGCTCGTGGCGTCTGCACCTTGATCCTTTGATCTACGTGTGGTGTCTATGTCTGAAGGATCGACATTTACCATTTCTAGGTTTCTATTCATTTGAAATATTGTGCATTGTCGGGATTGGGTTCTCGCATTAAAGTCTCCTACAAGGAATACTTCTCCTTGGGAAGAATATCGGATTATGTCATCCGATAGAGGTTCATATGGGGAAGGCCCATGTGGCACTCCGTCATCAACTAATCTCGCCTCGCCAGCCAGATTATAACGAGAGCCTTTCGGGGGAAAGTAACAAATGGCGAAAATTACTGCCTTGTCCTTGCTTGTGGAGACTTTCACCCACATAAAACGAGCTTCTGGGTCTGTGCTCAGTATTTCTATCCTATTATGTAGCTCCCTCCAAAACAATATTGCGACACCTCCAGATCCCCTGGTAGTGCATCGACGTAAGGTTTGTCTAAAAGCCAATTCCCAAGAAAATCCTTCGACTCGTGGGAGTCCCCTATTTGGGCTTTGGTGTTTTTCTACTAGGCAAACTATATCTGATTCCTTTAATATCCCCTCTAGGTGGCCGGGGTGTGTCCAGAGTGCGCCGTTACAATTCCATAAGGTCATCCTAAGTGTGTTTTCTGTCACATGGGCCACACGCCGTCAATTAGTAGAGAGAGAGGGAGAGTCAAGACCACACAAACGAGAGAGGGAGAGCTTGTACAATGTATACTATATAGTGGATCATCTGAGAGAGAGAGAGAGAGAGAGAGAGAGAGAGAGAGAGGGAGGTATCCAAACCGGCTTCCAAGCCGCTTTAGGCTAAACCGGTTTGTGAACCGGTTCTGTTCAGGTTTGAGATCCCCAAAACGGTTTAGGCTTAGCCGGTTTGGCTTGAATCAGGCCAAACTGGCTAAGCCTAAACCAAACTGTTGCCAATCCCTAACCGCAACCATCGTAGGTTTACCAAATTATTATGTGGCGTAGATTGATAATCCTTTTGATAAGGACACCTTACACCCCATGGCATTTGGCAAACACCTGTAGTGAGTGGAGGCTAACAAACTTGAACCACCTAAAAGTGTATTTACCTAAGTGCATGGTAACCATCATAGGTTTACCATTTGGAAAAATGTTTGCCAACTGCCATGGGATGTAAGATTTCCTTATCAAAAGGATTGTCAACCTACTCCACATAATAATTTGGTAGATAGTGTTTTTTAATTCAAGAGTTCTCATTCATCAAACTTTTACTCCTGATGCCCACATGCTGTAAAATACAAGTTTCAAGATGTGCACATATAATTAGCAGAAAATTACTTATTGAATAAAAACTGGTTATTTCATTGCCAAGTTTCAAGATTTTCTGTCTTCTTTCTTGCTTTCATATATATATGCATCTTTGATAACCTGAGGTGTAAAATCCTCCCTCACATAAGCACTCAATAAGTCTGCGTATGTGTCGTATCTGGCAGTCATTCGGAATCCCCATTTATCCTTCACCTGTTGACACAAGTTCAAGTCCATATCTGCAATCATCAATCCATCCTGGTACCTAGACAAGCAAGGTGTACAAGATGCATCTGGAGCTGAAAAATAGCTGGATCCATAGAAATGGCCAAAATCTGTATGTGCTGGTTTTCCATCACCAGAGGTAAAAGGCCGAGGAAAGACCTCTGTGCCAACACGATTGATTGCACCTACAAAGTAACTATTGGCTATGGCTGCATTACGAGCCTAAAAGTTCACAAACACCATTCCAAATTAGAAAAGAATCACTAATTCTAGGCAACAAATACAAATCATAGGGCAACAATATTTTGTTATACCAAGTATAAGCAACAGTACATACCATACCAAATATAGAAAATAACATTCACATAGGGAAGTATAGGCAGAAATATAATATTCACTTACCTCGATAAGCAACAGTACATACCATACCAAATATAGAAAATAACATTCACATAGGGAAGTATAGGCAGAAATATAATATTCACTTACCTCGATAGGCCACATTGGTTCACTCAAATTGCCTACGGTTGCTGAAGGATTGAACACTATCTCAGCTCCATTGAGCCCAAAAGCAAGCCAATTTAATGGATGATGTCGGCCGTAGCATATATTTACAGCAATCTTTCCATAGGCAGTGTCAAATACTGGATGCCCTGTATTTCCTTCCATGTAATATGTACTCTCATTGAAGTCGCCAACCCTTGGGATGTGATTCTGACAGAATTACAGTATGGCCAAGTATTAAGCATGTTTATTTAACTCTATATTGAAGAATGTTTATCTGACTATATTTTCACTCAACTTGGGTGTAACTTTAACACATTTCTGAGATATGCAATAGGTTGACTATCAAGTATTAATCATTAAGTAATGCAACCGCACATGAATGTAATGCCTCTTACCAGAAGGATAAAAAACATCTAGGTGTTCATCTCTTACTGAAAAAGAGAATCTTCTCTGGGAAATTAGGCTAAAATAAGTAATGCTGAATCAGCTGTTTCCAACAGCATATGTGACGGGTATTTTCCCAATTTGACAAGTGGTTTTGAAAGTTTCCATGCATTATTAAAACATGCAAGTGTATTACCTTTCGGTGTTTGCCGATGATATTGCCATGGTTCCCAATCACCACTGCAGTATTCCACAAAACATCTCCATGATGTTTATCTCGTTCTAAAATAGGACTTATAATCACCATGTTATGTTTCTGAGCAAGAACTTGCAAAAACTTTGTGGATTCTCCTTCCTCGGCACTTTCTGCAAATTCACACCAGCTTTTCTCCCTTGTGCAGAAAGCAAATGGCATTGTCCACGCCTCCTGCCAAAACCCACCATTCATACATTTGCTGCGTGTGAAAAGGATGATAACATGATCTTTGCCACATAGTATACATGAACATTCATAATATATAACAATTAGAAAAGAATGCGGACATACTCTTTGCCACATACTATGCATGAGAATCCATGATATATAACTAAGTAGAGAAGAATGAGAACATACTTTACCACACATCATTCATTAACATCTATATTGTTGCTTTTGAAAGAATGAAATTTGCCCCATTCCATCCACAATCCCCAAAATTTTCTTTAGAGAAGAATCAGCAAAAGCCATTGCCCAGCATATTTCTTTAGAAAAATAAGAGACTTCTATTTCCTATTATACATCTTTAAGGATAGACATTATCACAGCATCCATAGTCCATAGTCCGTAATGTTTCTTTACAAAAAAGTGAACGATTTTAATTCACATTGTGTGTAATTGAGGATAACAAAAAAAAAGCCATTGGAGGTCATATCACTCATAAGTCTTCAAGAACGACCACATGATTTTCGTATAGCATGTCTTCAAGGATAACACCCATAAAAGAATGCAGACATAATTTCTCGTCGTATTGTCTTCAAGTATAAGAAACCAATATGATGGAAAACTTAAATCATTCATATAGGGGTATTCTTGGTGTTTTTCCTTCTCAAAATATTGTTACAAGTACCTGGAGGCAGAGAACATTAACCGAGGCAGCACCAGCTGCATCTATAATAGATCCAACACGATCCATGATTGCCTTTTTCTGATCTGAGAATGGACTATTGGTTGGAAGAACTATTTTGTTCTGAACCAAGGCAGATCTAACCACACGTGGAAGTCTCATCTGCTCTTTCTCAGCCTTGAAACTGAATCCCTAATCCAAAATTTATAATAATATGGCAGAAATTAATTAAGATGTTTAAACTTTACTGTGAATCTGAAAATGCCACAGTGAATCTGAAAATGGCACAACTAAGTTTTAAAATTTCTCAAGAGTAAGTCTTAAGCTAGCTCCAGCAGCAGATGAAAATCTGCATAAAAATCATATATATAAGAAAGGCCTTGTGAGAATGAATATATGCTCACCTGTATGTCGAATTTCGAAAGGTTGGCTGTCAAGATGACATTTTCTGGCAACTCAAGTGAAGCGACTACATCATCTCCATTGCATCCCTGCAGAATTCTGTATACTTCCTAAATATGTTCACATATAGGAAAGCAAGCGTGAGTAATGGAAACACCAGAAACAACAAAGTAAGAAAGATAGAAGCAAGGAAAGAAAAGGGATGAGTAAAACCCAGAAATAACATAGAAAGAAGGCAAGGTTGTCACCTTCAAAGTAGAAGGAGGTAAATGAGCAGCGAGGATGCGATGGAGAGAAGAGTGTTGATGTGAGGATTTTGTCTCTCCGTTCTGTTCATATTCCTGCTCTTCCGCCATAGCTCTCTTGTGTTCGTCGTCGTCGTCTACTTTTCCTTCTTGGGATCTTTCGTTCTGTTATCACACGGTGGGAGATAGTAGTAATAACAGCATGATGATGATGGGTGTCAAGTTTTATTCTTATATTGGAGGATCAAGCTTTTTCAATGGACAATGATGATCTTTTCCAATTGGAGGGATGAACAATCGCGACCATGCCTAATGCATGCATGTATGTGTCTCCAAACCCATACGCATCTTCTCATGGTGTTTCTAGGAGTCATCGTGTTGGTCCCAACATCTTCTTCTCACTTCTCAACGTTTTACTTCTTTGCATACCAATTATTAGTGGCACTACCTAGTACCTATACTACTCGCCAATGCATTTGTGATCAATACATCGATTACTGCACCGAGAAGCTGAATTGATCGTAGGCCTTTCAAAGCTTACACAATATTAATGCTCGTGCAACATCGATATCATGGTGTACGATATTAGTTGGCTATATGAGCACCATGAAGCATATGTTCCATTAAAGTTTGGTCATTTGACCCAAGGTACGATCATCGATCAATTCTACTATTATTATGATGTTGATAATGGTTTCACACTTTACATATACACAAAGAAAATGTTTTTACTTGCTCAAGTTCGCCATCTAACTAAGGTTTATATGTTGTGTAATGATGACGATTGTGATGATAGATGACATCTTAAATGCTTTGCAAATATCTAGGTTAGAACCATCTCATCTATTGCTAACTTTTTAATTGAGGGTCTTGCCATACCAATCACTCAACTGCACTCATATAATTCTAGGTCATTGTGTAAGTAGGGACATCCATTTGACTTACACAACATGTTATCGAGATCAACAAGGATAGGATCATTACACATGGTATAACTTGGTAGAGCTAACCAAACAACCATGTTCAACCTTATTTTACAACCTACTCTTCCTTCCTCTTGAACTTGTTTGAATGTGCATCCACAAATGCATATTACCACAAACAAGGAATATGGATGTAGTTAATTCTCAAGTAGGTTGGATTCATACTCACCCACAAATACCATGGATATGAACCCTAGATGAAGTTGGAAATCAAGAATCTAATCATGTATATATAAACATTTCATAAAATATAATTAGTGATTTTTGTCTTTGTACTCATCAGTTATGTGCGTTGTCATGATTCCCTTTCAACCATTTAATTGGATAATTAAAATAGTTGATCGCACTTTTAGAAACCACAATACATATTTCTCTCTTTTGGTGCAAGTTGTAAGTATTGCTCATTTTAATATGATACCAAATCATAGCCATGAGTATTATTCAAATTTCATACAATTAGTTAACAAAGTTCATATTCTTTACTTTGATAGTTTTCATTTTTTGAAGTAAAGTGACTTTAAGTATTCCCATATTTACACCTTTTTAAGTAAAAAAACACAAAAGCTTGTGAATATTTCAAAATTTGGGAAAAGGGTATCTAACAACATAATGTGCAAGCATTGCCTTTATATAAAATATATAAGACTTGAAGTCCCACAAATTATTGTGTATCGTCTTGCAAGTTAGACAAATGGAATTTTGAAACTTGAATATATAAAAATATATAGTCGAATTCTTGCTGATGCAACTCTGATGCTTCCAAAAAAAAATTGGTTAAATCTTGTGATGACGACAAATAGAAATGTGAGCCAAACTAGCACCATAACAGATTGAATAATATTGATGTGCAAGGCCATGTTAGTATTACACTGTGTCACATTTGGAAAATAGGGAGCCTCAAATTTTTACATAATTGCTAGACTACAAGGTTGCAATCAATGGTTGCTTCATTGTTCTCTTATGTCTTCCTCCCCAAGTAGGAAGTTTGAAATATGTATCAAGAACAGGCTTTATTTTCTTGTTCTGGTATGTTTCTCCAAGATACCCCCGACAATTTGAAGCTCCACAACAACATTTCACACTTCCTCCAAATTGAACAAACCTATTCATAAAAGAGAGGTCATGATACATGAATAAAAGAAACTCTGATGCAAATCAGAAAGCACATAGCAAATATTCCATCGTTTTAAGACATCATTTCTCTTACTTGTAATCATATGTTAAAGCCTCGCCATGTTTGATATCTCGAATGGCGAATATACCGACTCTAATCTCTTTGTCAACCCTCCTTCATCAACGAATTCATCACAAATGGTTAACGATAGTATAATCTTATCCAATGCTAGAGAACATATCAAGATAAATAGCTGACCACTTCTCAAGAATACAATTCGGATGACAACTGTGATTAACAAACCGAGATGCATTTCCTTTGAAAGTGGCATCGATTATAAAGTTCTTGCCAATTTCACACATGTAGAAATTGTGATCCCCTTTTGCTTTCATTGTCCATAGACGCTCTTCACAGATAGCTTCATTTATAACTGAACATGAAGTCCAACAGACAGAAGGTACAAACTATTTGAAAATCATTAATTTTCTTTTCCCATATGAAAACAAAACTCCCAATTTCATTGGACACAACAGTACATGAAACGGCATAACAATAAGCCAAAACAATTACGTCAGATGAACAGCGACACTAAAGATCTTTTCATCAATAAAAAGGAGACATTATCATATCATTATTAGGTGCTAAACACAGATTAATTCTCAAGAAATAATAGTGATACTTTTCATTGCAACCCTAACTTAAATAGTACAGCTAATATATCAGTGACATAAACATGCAACCTCCAGCATGCTCTTAATGTGTACCTTCTCCTACGTACTCAACAATGAATTCTCCCTTCGCAATAGGTTCAGAGGTCTGGATGCCCCAACCACAATTCAATGTCTGCATATATAATGTTCTTATTTAGAGCCAAGCTAAGATGAAATTTGTTCTAATAAATCAAATGTTTCATACTGAATCACAATGATCGTGGACATTGTTTCTTAGACAAAAAAAAAAGACAAGGCCACAGTACTTTTAACAACAGTTTTTTAGTTGGGGATGCCACTTTTAAAGATATATATATATATAGGAGGGTTTATTAGTCAAATAAGTTTTCTCACCATATGACAATATGTAGCTAAAATTCTAACAGTCAATCAAGGCATAGAAAGTAATAAAATACCATGATCAACACATAAACTACATGGTTTCTATAAATATCATGAGGTCTGTTGGTAACAGTCACTTGTATAGGTTTTTGTTTAAATGTCCACATCAAAAAGCAGAGAGTAGTATGTCAAAATTTACCTTAACAATTTTGATTTTCTTGTCTTTACGGAATGGTTTATTTCTACATTTGTCCTCACAGGAACAGCTCTTTGAGCAGCTCATGGATTGAGCTCTGTGAAACGAGTAAAGAAAAACAACCTTAATCAACACAGTTCACTCTCCATACTTGAATATAGTATTTTAGGCAGACATAGATAAGAATGAGGAGATGGAGCCAAAATATGCAGCTTTATAATATCACAATAAAAAAATTCTAAGAAATCATCTATCAAGCTGTAATACAAAGCATCGGTGCCCCATGATATAATCTGGGCAGAGATGGGTGCAGCCCCTATAATCATCGAGGCATTATTCCAATCAATGACCTGTATCCAACAGCTTTGGAAGCTCCCTAAACAAAGGTACTCAAGGTTAGCACTTACATCATCAAAACAACTTGCAGCACATGGAGACGTTCATTGCTGGTATGCTGAAATGCAACAATGGTTCGAGTGACATGACATAAGCGTAAATGCATTGCCCCTGTTCCAATATAGTTTAGATTGCCCCCATCTAAACATGACCAAAGTGGAAAAGAATAGAGTGATCCAAACTGATATTATTAACTTAGAAAACAAATAACATGGATCAGCCCCAAAACTTGGTAGGAAGATGGCCCACTATAAGACACTTTTTGCACACATCGGAGGATGGATTCATCATCAGGTCATCTGATATAGACATACATCTATCCTATGCAATGTGCGGTGTGATAGGGCAGCTGCAAACTTCATCAGATCATTTTAGAGATTGAGGTAGGCAGATATGCACTGAAAGAATTTGCCGATTGTGTCATCAAGGAGTAGAATCTGAAGAACATTATGAATGTAACTATAGTGTTTTTCTGAAATAAGAGGGAGATACCATTGTCTCTTTAAAAAAGACTTTGGCCCACTATGCAAGGTAGTGGAATATGAGGACCAACGGTTCTTGGGATTTTTCTTGTTAGAAATCAAGACACCGGGAGAAGTTATTGAAGGACAACCATACAGCCACACAAACTCATCAACAAAGAACAATCACAACTTTCTTTAGCCCCATTATTCCTACTCATGCTACAAGTCAATCAAGGGCTACACAAATGGGCTCCCGACCAGGACATAACAAAGGGGTTACAATAGATCCGGCAATCGCAATTTGTTGTGCACGTAAGCCCCATCCCCATGGATCACGATCTCAATACATAAAGGCCATTATTCCTACTCATGCTACAAGTCAATCAAGGGCTACACAAATGGGCTCCCGACCAGGACATAACAAAGGGGTTACAATAGATCCGGCAATCGCAATTTGTTGTGCACGTAAGCCCCATCCCCATGGATCACGATCTCAATACATAAAGGCCATTATCTCCCACCATCACACATGCTTCCCTTGCTCCGGAGACCTCTCCATTCTGGATCGACCTATGCTAGAGATCTTTCGAATACAAAAGTTACACTGATTTGAGAATCTTACATGTACCGATGACTAGATTCTTTAGTCTCTTTTTACCTTATTTAATTTTTTTACTTAGTAACATTAATTTATTTTGATTTGTTCTTAAAGACAAGACAACACTTACGATGTAATCTGTTGTTTGGTCTTATAGGCCATTTATGGATCTTAAAGACGTTAATATATCTTTCTTCTTCAAAAGAGGTTCAGGTGAGAAAGAGAACCTGCATATACAACCATCTTGACATGAGCCTTTGCAATTGCAACCAATGCCACCATCAACATCATCCTTCCTCCTTTTCACTAAAAAAATGTCTTTGAAAGGTTATGGATTCTCAATATAATAAAGCTCCAAACCAGCTCAATATAAACCGGTTGTTGAAGCCACAAACTCTAAAATACCCTAGTTTTTCTTTATTACTCCAAATAAACCCAAGTTTTTGTTTTCATCCAAATGCCTTGCTTAACCCCGAGAAGACCAATTATATGTGCCCTTAAAGCAAATGTGTCCCCTTTTTCTCAATTTCATGTTACTGTGAACATATCCCTTTTTTCTCACTTTCTGGAGGGTGATCAGGGGCATTTGGGTAAGTAATGAAGACTTAGGGACATTTGGGGTCATCAAGAAAAACTTGGTGCAATGAAAAAGGTGACATTTGACAGGATACTGCGACGAGTATACACAAATGGAGCTGGTTCAAGTTCATTTTCTGAAATCTCCTGTAATCTTGACTGTATACTGAACTCAATAGGAGCATAAGGAATGGGTAACCTCTTGAAAGTTTCCTGTGTACAGATTTGGTTGGTCATTGCCACAGAAGTGTGTATATAAATAGTGTGTTTCTCGCAAAATAAATAAATAAATTCCTTACCTTTATAATATTTGTTGAAACCTTATGCTGCACTGATTCTGTGTCAGAATATCATCATAATAGTGGCTCCAATCCTATCTCTCTCTCTCTCTCTCTCTCTCTCTCTAGCACACTCTGTCTAATAGATTGAGATTCATATGATTGTAAATTTCAATATAAAGTGAAGATTTTTCTTTCCTTAGCATTGACTTAAGAAGAAAACAGTGTTCTTTCAACCCTTGGGTTGTGGATGTGAATTTATAATGAATATAGCATCAGACCCATCACATGACACGTGAACCTGTATTCTAGGGGAATATAAATCATTAATCATCTTATTTTACACAAACCCACTAACCTAGATTATAATGGATAATACAATACTCAAAAATAATGCAACAAAAAAGTATTACCTTGTTTTCCATTCTCCAATCTTGTGGATGATGCCAGCAAATAATGCAACCAGGTTTGAAGGTTAAAAAAGTAACATGCTCTGGAAATGCAAGACATTTTGTATGTGCTGCCACAATGCATCGATCACATCTAAGAACCTTTGATTTACTTTGATGGGTCTTGCAAGTCATACATATCTGCAAAATAATCACATGCCCGGATTTCATTATTTCCACGAATTCAATAGCTAAATAAAGTAATTAAGCATTTGATAAGAAAGACAATAGTAAGACAACATAATTCTGTTTATGAAAAATGCACAGATCAAGATAATTGTGTATCAAAAGTTTAAACCGATAGATCTATGCAAATTTTGTAGCTACATAAATAACAAGTACTTCATCATTTGGTAAGCATGGCAAATCAATTCCTTGCATCAAATGTTGAAACCCGTACATCAAGATAATGTTGTGAGAGTATTAACTGTAGAAAAGAGTCAGGAACGTAGCATAAACCTCTGATAATTCATAAATTTGAGTTTTTGTGGCTGAATCCTAGAGTCTGTTTCTATCAATACAGGCATGTACAACTGCAATATTCATCAGAACTGTTCTTGATAAAAACAGGTTTCCATTTGTAATGTGCCATCTTTTTTAGCCAAAATTAATACTTACTTTAAATCTGGAAGACAAAAAAATGATCTTATCACCGGCTATGAAAAATTGCTTCAGATCTTTATGCAAAAAGGTATAATTAATGGCTCGAATATAGAGAAATCTGAGACAAAGGCATATACTTACATGTTGAGGGCATACAAGATCACCGTTCTTGCGGAAAATAAAGTCTTTGGAACCTTTTGCACAAGTAAAATGATATTTTCTTTTGCAGCCTTTATAGGAACAAAGAACCACATTAGAAGAAGGTTCAATAAATGTTTTACACAAAAAGCATTCAACCTGCCAATGTGATATAGTAAAAGTATTAGCACCTATAGGACTCCTAGAAATGACAAAAGGTAGGATAACAAAATCAATCCAACTGCAAACCAACTATGTAGTATTAGTTTTCATGTAAATTAATCATAGGGAGAGAAATTTCAATGAGGTTTAAAATTATGAAGTGCATTATGAAATATTTAGATTACTTATAAATAAGAGATCAGAATATTCTTTTGTGTCTCTCTCATTAATTCCATTAATATAAATATTTCAATAAAGTGCATTATAAATATTTATATTACTTATAAAATAAGATATCAAAATATCCTTTGGTGTCTCCCTCATTAATTCCATTAATAAGCAGAATGCATCAATCCACTTGAGATTTCAGGTCTCAAAGAAAAGAAGCAATTAACTAATATTTCAAAATTGAAAAGATAGCACGCATAATGCGTAGCATTTTCATCAGGGAGAGAAATTTCAATGAGGTTTAAAATTATGAAGTGCATTGTGAAATATTTAGATTACTTATAAATAAGAGATCAGAATATTCTTTTGTGTCTCTCTCATTAATTCCATTAATATAAATATTTCAATAAAGTGCATTATAAATATTTATATTACTTATAAAATAAGATATCAAAATATCCTTTGGTGTCTCTCTCATTAATTCCATTAATAAGCAGAATGCATCAATCCACTTGAGATTTCAGGTCTCAAAGAAAAGAAGCGATTAACTAGTATTTCAAAATTGAAAAGATAGCACACATAATGAATGCATAGCCTTTTCATCAGGCTAGACGGGGTCACAAAAGCGAACAAAAATCTAAGATATTGCAAAAACTTCTCTAGCAGTTGCAACATCACACTCTCAAGAGAACCACCAATGCATCACTTCGAGCTAAAACTTAATTTTAAATATTAGTATTTCAATAAAGCTAATATTGAGGCATTTTCTTGCTTAACTGCATATTGCGAGCTCTTTATTGATTATCAGATATTTTCCTTGTACAGGTCAATTTTTTTTCTTTGTGGCCAATAGGGATATATCTCACATTATGATCAACATGCTTCTGACACATCAAACAATCAGACTTTCACTTAGAAATCTTTACATTCTTGCTATGCATGTTTCTCGCCCACCATGATCATACATGGTAGAGGACCAAGGAATTCACAGCTTAAATCAGCCTCATACGAAAGAAACTTTGACTTCTCACAAAGAATGTGCATAATGTGGAGACAATGCCTCCATTATTATATTATTGGAATATCAGGGGGATATCATCATGAAATCTCTTCAATGGCCCCATAAAATTAAAGGTCTTAAATATTTCTCCTCAATATTGTATTCATGAAAAGTGGGATAGAGGCATCAAGATGTTCAGAACTCGTAAAGTTAGAGAGTGGGATAGAGGCATCAGTGTGTTTGAACTTCAGAATAGACCAACACAACTAGAGCTATAATCTTAGTGCTGCCCAATATATGCATACAAATTCTACCAGGTCAAAATTTGATGTCCCTCTTAGATATACTTTGCTTCCTACTAAATTAAGAATGGGTATACCAGCTTTACATGAAACACTCCAAGATACACAACAATGAAAGTAGCCTGTCTGCTGCTAGTTCTACTTCACTTCACAGAAAACAGTTTTTGATACTTATTACATATATATTTGCTATCAAACTGAATGTTTCAGCTGTGACTGCAAGTAAGTCTTGAATCATGCTCAACATCAATTTGAAGTACTAATACTGTTATAGACTTTATCCAGATAATTCTTCTCAGCAAAATGGCTTGTTATTGATGACACCTAAAAATCAACTTTTTCCAATGTTTTCAATTGAATTCTTAGCACTAGAGCTTTCAGTATTATCCAAATGTATGTGGTATCACAATAACGTAAGGACTCTTGAAAACAATCGGAGTGGATGCTCATTAACAGGTTAAGCTCGCTAAATAATCATTTTCCTTTCCGTCAGTACTTACTCAGTTATGAACCATGCAAGGGACAATGAAATAGAATATACGAGAGTATTGAAAATATAAAACATAGTTTGACAGCACCGAATGAGAGTGATAACATATGACATACCCGCTGTTCAGATTCACCACTAAGACAAAGTCCTGGAGATATAGAGGATCCATTTTTTATTGGTTTCATCCTCCTGTTCTTAAGATATTTCTCTAGGAGTGATTTCACTAGAGCTTGCTTTGATCGATAAACTGAAAATGAGTTTTGCTTCAGGATTCTTGTCCTCTGAAAATAAGTTCTATCTCGCAAGAATCCAACATGCAGATTTGATTCCAATTCCCTATCAAAAGTTTTTGTATTTAGTTTGGTTAGAGGGGTTGCTCCTAGCAGCGTATCTTCCCAATGAGTGGTTTGTTTTTGTAGAAGAACCCAAGCTTTGCTTAAGCATCTCTTTCTCTTCTTCTTCTTCTTCCTCTTCTGAAGTGTATCCCAATCACATTTTGCGGGTTCCATCTGCACTTTGTTATATTTTCTCCCCTGATAACTTTGCTAGAAACAATCTCATTCCTGCTAATTCAGTTCAGGATTTGCTATCATTCTTCAGGTGTTCTTCTATCATTCCCATGTGTTTATTTTAGTGCACATTTTTGGATCATAGACCACATGCTTGGCACATCTTCGCTCACTCTGAATCAATGTTCAAAAAAACAAGAGCTAAGTAGTTTGAAGTTGCATTGATCAAAAATCACCTTAAGATTTTGAAATTGAAGGTTCAGATACATATGAAACGTTGGATTATTCCACCATTCAATCTATTAAAATAATTAATTTCAACAAATTTAGATAATATGATTTCTACCTTTTCGTAGATTCATCTTTTAGAGCACAGCTTTGCATACATATTTCGAAAATTGAATCCAAATGCAGGGAATCTATTTGAATTTCTTGTACAATGAATTTGTAAACTGTCTTATTCCTTTGATTTTTATGTCATAAATTTTCCAATACCTTAAGGAGCCTCATCACACAAAATTTATTGGAAATTCATAATCTACTATGTCTTTGATGAACTGCAGAATGGGGACTTTCCATTGGCCCTGGAAACTCTAAAGTTGAGACATAGCATTGAAACGGTTTGCGCTTCTTGTACAAAAAAAAAGTAAACTGTCTTATTCGTTTGTTTTTCTGTTGTAGTTTTTCCCATACAAAATCCTCATAATCTTTAATGGAAACTGTAGATTGTGAACTTCCTATATGCCCCCAGAAATCCTAAACTGTAGATTGTGAACTTTCTATATGGCCCCAGATCATTTGAATTGTATAATAAAACGGTAAAACTTACTTCTTCTTTTTCTCCTGTTGTAGTTATTTGAGTATCACATAGAGCCTTTCTTGCACAGATCGTGAGCTTCAGACTTAGAATCTAAATGAAAACTGCAAGCATAAACTTTGCATAGGTTGTCAGAAACACTAACGATAGGAGATATATGAGATATATCAGGGAAATTGATTGAATTTCTTGTTGAAAATTCTACATATGAGATGTTTGAATTTCATGTACGAGAAAATCGCCATGACTGCATTAGTAATTTGTTTTCCCTGTTGTAGTCCCTTTAGTATCTTGGGAAACAGTTTACTTTTCTTCAATGATAAAAGTAGAATAACTGCATTACTCTTTTCCTTTCTTTGCCTCGGTTCTTCTACTACCTCAGGGAATTATTTTTATTCCCCGTACAATAAAAATTCCCGAACTGTGTTCCCCTGTCATCATTTTTCTCCATCTCGTTAGCATAAAATCTAGTACATGGTGGATGAGAATTGTGGAATATAAACTTTGCATAGGCTGCTAGAATTGTGGAAAACTGATTGTATTATGTATCTTGTAAAAAAAATTAGCAAAGTGTCTAACTCCATTGGTTTTCTATTATCTAGAAACTTACAGGCTACTATATTTGTTATGAAAATTTGTTGATTGGACTTTGGGGAGGTCGCTGCAAACCCTGAAATATTAGAGATAGTAGGAGAGAAACTGAGTTCAATCTTACTTTTTTGTTCTTGTTTTATGTTGTCCTGGTTCTTCTTCCAGGGCAATGAAGACAATGACAGTGAAATGATGGATGTATCCAAATTTTGTAGCCAGCTGGTGACTAAGTGAGATAAATGCGTCCAGATCTGCAGAAAAAAGAGAGGGAAAAGCACGGAATAATTCTCAGTTTACTTTCTGTTTTGAACTCTTTTGTTCTAGAAGCAACAAAAAAACCCTAAAATACTGACGTCACAGAAAAGTAGATCATCGCTCTCTGTGTGTGTCAAGGTTTTGAAGCCCTTAAACACGGAAGTGACAAAAGAAAGATCATGTCTCTCCCACTGTCTCTAGATGTAGAGAAAGACCTGTATAGAAGCAAAAGAAACCTAAAATGCTGCTGGCCTGACTGAAAGGTAGACCATCGCTTTCGTTCTCTGTGTATCCTCCATTCTCCGGGGTTGGAAAAGGCGGGCATTCAATCCGTCGCCGTAGAGCAGAGAGTGGAGAAGAGCGAGAGAGATTCCATCGCTAGAGAAAAGAGGCTTCTTCTGCTTTGGCGCCAAAACAAAAGGAAAAAGAAAAAGAGAAACCCGGTCCCCCTCGTTCGCTTTGTTTCATCGATCCATTAGCTGTTGCTGTTCCTGCTGCTTCTTCATTTTTGCTTTAAAAAGTCTTCCTCTACTTAACGAATAACGGAGGGCTCTTTTGTGTATGGATGAATGAAATCAATGGCCTCTCCGCCATCTCTCTCTCTCTCCCTTAAAAGCACTCAATTATATTAATTGTATGGAAAATCCACCGTGTTACACGTTACAAACGTGTCTTAGTCTCCTCTACCTATCATATGCCTTTGTCGGGACACGGACTTCCTGAAAAGCCGATAGAAAACCTAAACATGCACTTCACGAAATGATCCCCACGTGCTCTCCACGTAAGAATGCCTTTCAACTTCTTCGCATAGGCTTTCGCCCAATATCTACTATGTATATCAAACATAACAGTATTACACCTATATTCGAATTGCGTTGCAGTCCCCCGATATTGTAAAATTTGGGAACCATATCTCCAACTCTTCACTTGGATCATTTTGAACATACCGAGGAAAAACCCCATTGTTGAGGTCAAATAACAAGAAGTTTAATCTTGCCAAGTGTTCGATAAGTTCTTCCAAGTGATATGCACTATATGACATTTAATGAACCTATGGGTAATGTCCTTCCAACATAATGGTGCAAAAGAAGCATGTACCTCTCTTTAAGGTTGAACCTAGTGGGAGCCCACCAATCATGACTGTCCATATGAATACCTTTGCACAAAATGGCAAATGGGAAGAATGCCAACCACAATTGCAATATTTGCCACCACCTTGTATTTGACTTACATACATCCCACACCTTTTAACAATATAATGATGTCATTGCATGATGATATAGTACATTTGTAGCGACAAGTGTGTACCGTCCTATAACCATTAATCCACCCAAGATGCAATATTAATTTTCATTGGCAAATATCCATGCAACAGTGGTTGTAATTTCTCCTAAATAAATCCATATATTTGGGGGAGTACATAATCATTGTTTGCCATCTTCAAACTCAAACAACCTTTGAGATTCATTATCAACCGCATCTCCCAAAACTACCTAGCTTGGTAGGCTTGGCATTATGTTGTTATGTATTGTCATCGGGCATGGGTTGTATTTCCTTAACTCGCATTGATATGGAGTTGAGATTTGCACGGCATGGTGTTGGCAATGACTCGTGCCATAAACATTGGAATGCAACGGTATCTTATTTGTCACGATGATCGAGATCTTCACGTGACGATATCTCGTTGGGCATAAACAATTCATGTAGGGATATCAAGGCATCAACGAAGACTTTATGTTGTTAACATGATGTTGTATTAATCATAATAATTGAGGTCATATATTGTAGGTTTTCATATGTATTGCTTTTTAAGTCTTCATATTGTAGTACTTTATTGGTAGCATCGATTAAGATCGCGATAAGTAAAGAGTGGTTGGAAGCAATATGTTGGTTCATATGGTTGTGTTTTCGTTGTTTGCAAGTGATAGAAGGTTGAGATTGCCCAAAGGTGACCTCAAAACGTATTGTATCACTATCATTAATTAAAAGATAGATTTCAACATCATAAATTATAATGAAAAAAATAAAACAATTACATGTTTGACAGTGTAATACCATTATATTAGTATATTTATAAATGTATACATTGGATGTCTTTTGCCTTTTCACGGAATATTTTCAAAATATTCCTATGTCATCTTACACAATATTTTTTGCGAGGATGGGCTTAGCTTTGGTAAACAATTACAAACTACTAATAGGTTGGGTTCACATGGCATGGAAACTAACTTTGTGTGATGGCCATTTGACAATAAATTAATGTAAAAACCAGAGTGTATGATGTTAGATAAAAACGGTCGATACATACTTATACAATGCCAAGTGGGGAATTTCGTTATATATTTGACCAATCATTCATAAAGCATTTTGCTTTGTGCACCAAATAAATCTTCATTCATGAACAAAGCCATCTTGTTTGTTAGATGTTGTTTTACATACAAGGTGTCACTAAATTGGGAATCGAGTCACATGCCATATTCAATCAATTATACTAAAAATAAGAGTTTGTGTTACAAAGTCAACAAATAAATCTTCATTCATGAACAAAGCCATCTTGTTTGTTAGATGTTGTTTTACATACAAGGTGTCACTAAATTGGGAATCGAGTCACATGCCATATTCAATCAATTATACTAAAAATAAGAGTTTGTGTTACAAAGTCAACAACAACAAAAGGACGATAGCTGATTGTTCATCCTCATCAAACCTTACGAC
This sequence comes from Azolla caroliniana, assembly GCF_043228905.1. Classification (NCBI taxonomy): domain Eukaryota; kingdom Viridiplantae; phylum Streptophyta; class Polypodiopsida; order Salviniales; family Salviniaceae; genus Azolla; species Azolla caroliniana. The sequence continues at coordinate 21,738,480 of NW_028230445.1, forward strand.
ATGTTGTCATGGTGCGTGAAACGAAATCATGGATCATACAAAAAATATTCATTTCTAGCATCTCACATTTTGTGTTTGGATTGAAAATGATTCGGTGGAATTTGTTGGGATCACATTTTCCCATGTTCCACAAGATATTAGCCTTCTTCTTCCTTTTGGACGGAAAATGATTTGGTGGAATTTGGGATCACATTTTTCCACGTTCCATTAGTTATTACCCTTCTTAGTTCAATAGAAGGGAGTATGGTGGGCTATACCAAGAGAACATAACTTCATCGCATGAGAGCCTCTATATACAGATAAAATCTCACATGGTCACACGATGATGTGAAGGCCATCCATCCATCATAATACCCTGGAAAGATCACGAGCTGCAATGGACTACTACGTAAAAACCCTAAACCCCATAAACCCCCCCCCCCAAAACCGGGTGAAAGCTTATAAACGGGCGGACAAAAGAAAGACACGAGCGGATGAGTCAAAGTGGGCATGACGTCATCGCAGCTCACGTGCTGGCAAGCGGCAAAGGGGCACCGAGTCACGACATAAAAACAGAACGCGTTCATCGGAAAAGGACTGCGAAAGAAAGAAAGAAAGAAACAAAAGTGACGTGCTGTCTGTGTCATTCTCTGAATGACGATTGACTGTTTAATTCTTCCTGTGTTTTTTTGTTTGGTCTTCGACAGCACCTAAACCAAAGAAAAAACACAGGAAGAATTTATTCTCCTTGCGTCTTCGACAGCACCTGTCGTTCTGTCTGGCCATGCCAAAGCTTCGAAGGAATGAATCCATGAGGAAAACAGAAAAAGCGATTGCGAACCTATAGACTCGAGACTGTTCTCCTCGCCTCCACCATCACTGATCAGCTTAGGTTCTCCTGCGTCGTAATATTGTAATATTGCATAGGAGCGTTCATTCGTGTTCGTTGCATGCGTTAAAAAGTGAAGAAGTTAATGGTGCCGATGGAGAAAGAGGAGGAGAAGTAGCCATGCGCTGAATCCTGAAGAAAGGGAAGAAACTGAAAGAGAAGAAATAGAAGAAGCAGGAACAGCAGATGAAACCGAATCAGCAGACGGAGACAAGAAAGAGATTGCTAAATACCGCCGAAACAGAAGCAGAAGCAGAAGCAGACGTGCTTCAATGTAACGGGGATGCATAGTATGCTAAGTTGAGCTTTTCCAGCAACACCAAAGAATATTTGCATGCAATGGATCTTTAAAACGAAGAAGAATAGAGGAGGAGAAGAAGTAGACAATTGTTACGACAATGAAACAGAAGTAACAGGAAAAGATAAGAGATGCACTAATTACTGCAGAAACAGAAACAAAACAGATGCACTAATTACTGCAGAAACAGAAACAAAACAAGTAAAATCAAACGAAGAAGAAGAAGAAAAAATCAAAAGAAGAAAGAAGAAGAAATCAGGTTTTGTTGGCACAATGAGGATGCTTGTGACCATATTAAGGAAATCTTTTTCAATGTCTAGCAGAAGGGAGAATGTTTTTTCTCATGGACACATTCCGGTCAAGATCTCTTGGGATCCTAGTTCATTTTCTCTCCATAAATTGTCCTCTTTCAAAAGGCATTGGCTTCCCTCACAGGACTTTTCTCTTTCTCGTCATGGAGATATCTCTACAGTATCTGCAAATGATCTTTCATTACCTCCTCCCCCGAATCATATCTTAATTCATAAAACGAACAATACTTTTATAAGTAAGGATATTCTCTCTCTCTCTCTCTCTCTCTCTCTCTCTCTCTCCATATAAGATATTCTGAGTTCTCCATATAAGATTTGTCAGTGATCAATATAAGCAATATGTCACATATTGGTATGAATTCATTCTCTCTCCCTCTCTCCCCCTTTTTCTCTTTCCCAGTGATCAAAAAGTTCTCTAAGCAATTTTCCATCTCTCCCCAGATACTAGAGTTCAAACAGCGCCGAAGATTAAGTTCAAGCATCGATCACAACATGATTGCTGGCCTAAAAGCTTGGCAATAATGGAAAATATCTTCTTTTGCAATAGAGGTAGTTTGTGTAAAAGCTTACAATTCTTTTTTCTTTTAATCCTGTTAACAAGTGAATGTAGGTGCTGAAAATGGAACATTTATGGACTCCATTAGTTTTATCTCATTGACATCTAATCTCACCTCTTTCTTTGTCTTTATGTTTTTTTTACTGAAGTAGCTGATTCTTGTATTGATGAGCTGAGCCTGATCATTCCAGTCTGTGGCAAATTGTTTTTTTCCTCTCATTCTGTTCATTTAAGCCTATAGTAAAATTTGATTTTAATATAAGATATTCAGGAAAAAACCGCAATGAGAATTTCATTGTCTGCAATATTGCAACAAATTAGATGATGTAATGAATTCTCTCTTTCTCTGCAGTAATGTAGAGATGACCATTATGTATATCTCGAGTAAGTCACCGTGTTCCTATCCTCATAGGACTGAATTTCACTCGCAAATTTCATTACTTTTTATTTGTTTTAGTTGCACACGCCCACAATATTATGCAATGACTTTTCTTGTATCCTTTGCGGTTGAGATCATCAAGCTTCTTTATCAGGTTTGAATAAAAAATATCATTGCGATTATCGTAACTTTGGGGTGATTTAATTCTAAGACTAAAGAAAATATTTTATTTAAGTTCTGGTAATGGTTAAAGTTAGAATTTGATGACTAACATTGAATGTGATATCTGCCAAGTCTGAAGATTACTTTTGAACATTTTTGTTAACAGTCTTTAATATTGGTTTTGTATGCCTTTATATTATATAGACATCTGATTTCTGGAGCTTTGACCTTGCACAGCCTTTAGTTCTGATGCTGTAAACGGAGGTCATGATCATGTTGCTACCCCAGAAATCCAAGACTACAGGTACGTAGCAATTAGATGGTCTGTCTTTCAATCACTATTAACACACTCCTAGTCTTTGCTACCTATAATTGCAAGTGGATAATATTAATTTATCTTATGTTTGGCTGTAAGTAGCATGATTCAAGTATTTTTTTTAGTCTTAACATTGAATATAAAGTGCGGTTATAGCAACAGAAACTTTCAAATTAGGTGCATTTTACAAAATATACAATGGCATTCTGTAGCCCTTTACATTTCACGATTTTAATTTTTTTGTTACACTCTGTGCATATGGATTTTTTTTAAAGATTTGTACTCTGTTGGTGATTTGTAGAGTCTAAGTAGAAGTCTGTGTTGCATGGTAGAATTTTCTCTGTACACTTTTTGCTCATAATCGTATAACTGCAGAACAAAAACATATGGTTGAATGCTATATAAGCTGGACAATGCTCTAGATTTTCACTGCAATGATATTTCATTTACTCTATTTATGTTTCTTAGAGATTGTTAATGATAGTCTGAAGAAAACTATGTAGAAATAAGTCTGAAGCTGAAGTGTCCATATTGCTAGAAATGTGCGTAGTGCATCATGTGGCAGTTTTTTATGCTCTAGATTTTCACTGCAATGATATTTCATTTAATATATTTATGTTTCTTAGAGATTGTTAATGATAGTCTGAAGAAAACTATATTGAAATAAGTCTGAAGCAGAAGTGTCCATATTGCTAGAAATGTGTGTAGTGCAACACATGTGGTCAGGCATGTTGCATTTTCTTATGTATTTGAAAATACAAAATGTTGCTATGCAGTCAGAGAGCTGTCACTGTAGCACTTTGGTGCAATTTTATAATCTTCTCCTTGAAGTGTAGCATGTGGGTAATGAGCTCAAGCCATGTATTGCTTGCTGAAGCTGTCCATTCTCTAGCAGACCTCGCCAATCAGGTGAGGCATTGTCAAAAGTGAGAAAGAAGATGGAGATAGTCTAGGTTTATAAGATGTGAAAGATTAAAAGCATCTTAAGATTCATTTAAGTACGTGATGACGAAACATAAACAATAAGAATCCATATGAATACATTTGTTTAGAGTGATTTCAAGTTTGCATTTTGATTTCATCTTGCAGGCCTTACTGGCATATGGTCTAATCAGTTCCAGAAGAGCACCTGATGATATGCATCCGTGTGTAATTTGTCTATCTTAATATATTATGCTGTAAAAATTGTGTTTAACTTTTTGTTCCCATGAAGCTTTTTTCTGCAATAACTTGCAAAGTCTTTCCTTCAAGAATATTTAATCCGGTGAATTGGCTGCTTGATTCCAGGTATGGATATTCAAAGGAGAGGTTTGTTTGGTCTCTCATTTCAGCTGTTGGTATCTTTTGTTTAGGGTCTGGTGCTACAATTGTTGATGGATTTTCAAACCTATGGAAGGCAGAGGTCACACAACTATTCTGTATTTATGATTCTTTAGTTTTATGTTTCCTCCACGCAGCTGCTCATTTTAGTGGAACATGTTAGTTTTGACAGCTTCCAGATAACATACATATTGCATTTATGGTTCTTGGTGGTTCCATGATAATGGAAGGTACAACTAAATTAACATGAGAGGAACGAAATTCAAGCTAAGCTTTTGTATTTTTGCTTATGAATACTACAATTTCAGGCATTTCGTTGCTAGTTGCCCTTAGTGCTGTGCGTAAAGGAGCTACTGCAGAAGGCATGACCATGTGGGGTTACTGTTGGCATGGTCATGACCCAACGGCTGTTGCTGTTTTGATGGAGGTATAATGGAGACATGAATATATTTGGTCCTATTTTGTGAAGCTGAATACTAGTCTGCATCCTTACATTAGCCTTTACTGTTGGGTTATTCACATGAAGGATGGAGCAGCAGTGACTGGGCTGATGATTGCAGGGATATCTCTTACAACAGTTTCTATTACAGGAAATCCTATTTATGATCCAATTGGCTCAATATTTGTGGGCACCTTGCTGGGGGTGGTAAGAATGTCTGTTTTAACTTAGTACATTGAAATATTTTGCTGTTTCCTTTACACACAATACAAGGAAGCCTGGAAAATACGCACATTGCATATGGCTTTAGCTATCTTGGCCTTTAATCAGCATTGCAAGTACATATCATCGTGTAAGAAGAAAGTCGACCAAGGCCAACACTTCAAGAACTGTTTCTAGGACTGGTAAGAATGCATGTTTCTACTCTTGGTTCTATGAGAACCTGTGTTTTCTTCATAGAAAACATAAAAAGATGAGACTGGTAAATTTGCACATGTCTACATGCTCTTGCTATCCTTGGCCTTGACAAAACTCGTGATTATAAATCAGTGTAAGAAAGAAGGTTAAAGGTTAAAACACTTTTAAGAAAAGTGGATGTGAAAGGGACCTCCAGAAATAGCGGTAGCAGTGTTAACCTTGATTGATATAACCCCAAATATGGCTTACAGTGTTCGAATACTTTGGGATATGTATATTTGTGAACATCAATTTCATGGCAATAATAATTTATTTGACTTTTTCCCAATACCGATTCTCTCTCTTTGCCGTAGGTTGCTGTGTTTTTGATTCAACGAAACCGACATGCTTTGTTAGGAAGAGCGATGGACCGACAAGATATGAAACGTGTGCTTGATTTTCTAGCATCTGATCCAGTAATCTCTACATTACTGGAGGACAATGTTGACAATGTTTCACATGCACTTTTCTCAAAACCTTGTGCCACATTGATCTTGATTTCGTTTCTTTAGGTCGTGGATGCTGTCTATGATTGCAAAAGTGAAGTCATTGGACCGAGATCCTATAGATTCAAAGCAGAAATAGGTAAACATGCATCTTTTTAGTATTCTTTGCTAATATCTCTTTAGCATATGACTGTTAATGATCTAAGGAGATGTAGAAAGTTCATTCGTGAAGGTGTGCAGATGGCATGGTTAGAGGCCATGCTGTTACTATGTAGAGGTCTTAGTGCAGACATTATCTGAGAAGTGGGGATACTCTTTCTAGGTGTGAATACAATCGCAAGTTTCCCTGCAGACAGCTCTCCACTCCTGTTAAGACTTGAAGAGTATAATGTTGCTAGGTCCTTCTCAAGCAAGTCTTCCAGGGATAGACTGTCATACTCTGGCGGATTAAACAATTATAGTCCTGGCAAGCGAGGAGTCTGTTTCCCATTCAATCAAGCCATGATCCTAGTCTTTTTTGATTGACAGGGTGACTTTCCAAATAAGGAGACTAATATGTCTTACCTGAAATAATGTGCACATTCTCATTTATGGTCAATTCTCTGTGATGCTTTAGTTTCCACTGAATTTCATCTTATCAATTTCAATGAATTCTCAAAAGGGTTGAACAAATATAAGATTCTCTTTGATCTTTTGGAAATACAGTATCGTTGAAAAATGGAGCCTATTCAGAGAGTATATAGCTTTGTCTTTTACCCCTAGGTGGGTATTTGTACATATAGTGACCATCGAAACAACTTCAGTGTAATGCAATAGGTCATAACATTAGAAGTGACGTACCAATGGAGATCATCTGTTCATAATCATACAACTATGCAATAGTTGTCTTTACTACATGCAAAAAACCACCTAAGAGGTTAATATTAAATAATGAAATTTGAGAGAAACAAATTGGCTGAAGACAAACATTGCATGTCCCTTCGTATTGCTCTCTTCTTGTGTTAAATGTGTGATGTGAGATAGGCTTGAGAGTAGCACACTAGAGAGCAGCAAATGGGGCATCTAATCAAGAAAGTTATGTGTTGGTATCTGATTTTTCTCATTATTCAGGAATTGGTTGTTTACTGCCTATGGTGAAACGTAATTATACTCTTATCATATTTCTGGCTACTCTGGCTACTCCATTAATTAGAGGAAATGTAGAGTTTATGTCTAGTTTCTTTTATGCAAATTAAACTATAGGTCCTTGCATCGTTTCATAGCACTTGCTGTTTTAATATCTCAGTAACCGTTTGGTATTGACAGACTTCAATGGAGTTGTCATTGTTAAGAATTACCTGAAGCAGAATCATCGAGAGGCATGGGCCAATCAGGTTAGTTTATGGATTCTGGAGTACTGTGAATGCCATTCTATTCTGAAATAGTTTGGAGCTGATATCAAATTTATTATGATCTTTTATCTGGATGTTGTGGAATTCTGAAACAGTTCAAAGCAGCAGTAAATGATCCAGATGAACGTGCTTTGGATAATCTCATGTCTTTCTATGGTAGAATGTCTCTTGATTGCTCATATCATACTGCAGTAAGTACATTGCTGATGTGAACTCCTTGTAGTGGATGTAAGTGGATATACATGTATTTTGCAGGGGAAGAAGTGGTTTCAGCTCTTGGTAGTGAGGTTGACAGATTGGAAAGAGAGATTCAGAGACTTGTTCCAGGAATTCGACATGTTGATATCGAAACTCACAATCCAAATGGTCCACTTTCTTCATGATTTATCTGGTGATTTTAATGTTCATCCAGAAGTCATGGTCAAATAAAAGAATACCACCCAAAAAAAGCAATTTGAGTGAAATAGCATATGATCAGACGTGATAACTTTGTACAAATATCCAATTCGAGAAATTAAAAACAAACTCTACTTGATCACACTGCTCTATGAATGCATGATGATTTCAATTTCATAGAAAATGTATTTGACAGAAAAGAGAAACAACCTAGGAATGTCATCAAAAGGTTACCTTGGTAAGGACAGATGGATATTAGATTCCAATGAAATAGAAAAGGTATTAGAAGATCTACAAACTAACTTCAAAGTAAAGTAAAACAAATGTAAAGTTGGCAAGTTTTACTACCAGAGAAAAAAACGAAATGACCTGAGTGAGACAAATGGAAATTGTTTGCTATGCTGTAACAATGTTCTGAAAATTTCGTAAGATTTCTTTGTTTCATCTTTGCAACACTTAGATGTTTTCTGCTCTTTTGTTTGATTTGGACTATGCTGTGCCATGGCATAGAACTCTTACATATGGTCAAAATATTTTTGGCAGCCATACAAGTAAATATTTATCGTATTCTAATTTCTAAAGGCAATTATATAAGTAAATGTTTGTGGTATGCATATAAGTGTGAAATTTGTGCCATCTCTTTCCAGAAGTATCTATATTAAATACTTTGCATGGCTTAGCTACGTATTTGAAACACTAATTTTTCATCAAATATATTTGTCACATTTTGAATATACATCATGTGAGCATCCACATTATGTTAAACCCGCCTCAGTTTTAGGAATCTCATTATCGTTTTAATGGCCCCAGACATGATGTGACAAGTACCGAGGAACTTGCATGATGAAAAATGCACATTTGCAGTTAGTGAAGACAACAGGACCTAAAAACCAAAAATCAGCAAGGTTTCCTAATTTAGGGCAAAATCCCAGTGTTCTTAGGTTTGTGACTTGTTACCAGAGAATAACATTGTTGCAAATTACCTTTAATATCTTCTGACAAACTATCAACTGAACCTTGGCTTTCAAAACAAACTGCTAGAACATTGCAAAATGTCACTCAAATCCCGTTCTTATTTCTGTAACTCTCAAACATAATTCTGAGACATCATATCATGGACACTGTACATTCTAACAGAGGAATACTACATTTGAAGATGCCTCTATTAACCCAGGGACTACATATCTATACAAAGTAGGGGCTTGGCACTAAGATTGAACCATTTTATGGCATCTCTTTTAGCCAAGGGATATTGGAAACTTCTATATAATAGGGGCTCGGATTGAAGATATAATCAGTAACACGATTGGATTGAAGTTACAACACTTCCTGGCATTCCTGGCATTTATATAACCAACAAGATTTACTCTACTATGTGTGTATTCTTTGCGATCATGTATCATCTCCATAACAGAACATGGTAAAATTGTAGAGCTTTTTTACTTCAATATTATGAAGATGCCACATGCTTTGGAAGGCATTTAGGGGTCATTTCTCAGTATGTAGCATCCCATTACTTCTGAGCCTTCAGCTTTAACCGATTGAAGAGCACAAGAAAATGTCTGTCTGGGACGGAGTATACAAAGCCAATCTCTGCTCCATTTAAATGACCAAGGCCCTGCAAAACCACATTCACCTTTATGCATTTAACTAGAGTGTTATGAAGAAAGTGGCTAAAACAACGCTGTTATCTATTTAATGTTTACCTTCCCATCAAATAATAGGAGTTCTCCATCAACCCACTGCGGATTAATAAAACCAGGTTCTGCCAACATGCCCTGGCCTTTATACCTCGCAATCTACAAAGGCAATACATGAACCTCAAAACTTATTCCCCTAAGAAAACAATGGACACGGTTAAAGTCGCTAGTCATTATTACCACTCCAAGCTCCTCTGGATAGATACCTTGATGTGACAGCTTACAGTCTTTCCCTATCTTTGCTCTGAAGGTAACCTAGAAAACAAAAAGCAACAATTTGGAACTAAAAACAAATCTAATCAAGGAATACTGAGGGATAAAACTAGAAAGTTCATACTTGACCAGCTGGTACATTCAAATCTCCAGTAAGCTTCACAGCTTCAACATATTCAAAAAACTCAAGTTTTTCTTTATAATTGCTTATATCTGATTCTCTATGCCAGTGGCCAAATTTTCGCCGTAGCTGGACTATCTCTGATGTAAAAGGCCCAAAAGAACCAATATATAATCCTGTCAAAAAATGAAGGATCTCTAACTCTCTCATATAATCCTGCAAACAAAGGTGGTACCATGGGTCATGTTGGCCCCCTGTGGACGTTAATATATCATTATGAACATATGAAGCTATTAATCTAGAGGTCAAGCAACTATAATGCGAACTTGTAGACCTAGGTTGAAATATTCAAACCGGTCGACAACTCTTTTCAACAATCTAAATTGTTCTCATTGCACAGCAATCTTAAAATCATTTGACAAGTTGGAGAAACATACTAGGACGCCAAGAAAAGATTATCCTTCCACATTTTCCTAATAAGCTACTGTGAAACTTCTAGTGTCACGAACCTGATACTGTCCACACCAGGCTAGAGACAGTATATTCTTTTCCATAGGTCTGTCAAACTTTTCAGCATTCTCATATTTCCAAGTATAGTCATTCAACATTACTTCTATGCTACGCAGTTCAAGCATTTAAACCAGTCCACAATTCTTTTCAAGAGTCTAAATCGTTTAAATTACAGCAATCATATAGATTTAGGTTCAAACTTTTAGACCAGCCAACTAGCACCATAAGCATGGAATCTCTCTTAGCTAATATAAGGGCAGAAATCATGCTTGAACTTATATTAGTTACGACACATCTCAATTTACATCAAGCTGGTTTTTCTGAGTGAGCTTGCCCTAGAATGACCTGAAGACTTATGCCTTGTAATACTCTCAATGAAACACACTATTACAAAGCCGATGAAAACGACCACAGAGATACTGCTAGATAATGCAGTTTCACAGTCTATATTCACACCAATTTCTATTACTGAGTAATTCTACACAAAAAAAGTTATTGAGAAAACAGTTTGATCAGACCTCGTTCTGCAGTAGGATATGGTTTCATTATTGGAACTTCCAAAGAGCTGTTGGGCCATTTCTTATTGAAAACTCCAAAATATAGTTCAAGCTGTGGAAAGACGGCAATATATAACTTTGCTAACATTATTTTTGCTTGTCAACTGAAATAATGTCATCAAATTGTATCCCCATGCTTACAAGGGATTATAATAGATTAATCAGCAATTATGTTATGTCATGCTATGCAGTCCTACCTCCTTCACGTTCATACTGGATCAACATACTTAGTTCTGTGATGCCATAATAAGCCAATCCAAGTACTTATTGAGTTCTTGCAGTATTGACCAAACCTCTAGTATGTCTATAATAATTTAGAAGAAAGAACCTGTACACAATCCTAGCACATGATTTTTTTTGCATGTAACATTAATATTTATTCATTGCATAAGAGAAATTAGGTTTAAGGTGTTATGAATTTAGGTCAACAATACCTGACCCATAAATAAAACATATTCTACGAGGCATGATTACCTGTCAAAGGGTCTGCTTCAGAATCAAGAAACTTGATTCGCTCAAAAGATGTACACTTTGAGAGGACATAGCGTTTCTGTACTTGGTTAACAGCCAGTTTGAGAAGCTCACTCATTTCCCTTGAAACCTGCATATCTTTATTAGTAACAATGGTCTGCATTAAGACAGTAACATAAATAAAAACATACAATCAAATATATAACAGACCATGCAGGTGGATGCTGCAGAGAGCACAATTATCTCACCAATTGTCTGACTTTTAATCTAAACTTAACATAACAGCTGTTTCAAAAAAAACCTATTTTTATTGGCCTGAGCGGGAACCAACAATTTTGCTCTATCTAGAAACAGCCTAATTTCTGCAGGGAAGAGTCAATTTTCAGCTCGGTCCCCCTATCTTGTTCTCGTGATTAGAACAGGGAATAGTTTTCCCTATTCCATATTTCCATCCTCATAAAGCACTCATTTTGTCTATGCAATCATTTTCAGAATAGTAATACCTTGACTGGAATTTTATCAAGATTTGAACTGGCTTCAGATGCATCTGGTTGAGAATCTGATAATGACGGTGTCATAAGAGCGGCCACTTTCAATGAAGCCAATGACTCTCTGTCCTGCATCAGTGCTGCATATTCTTCAATGTGTAATAGAAAGGAATCTTTACTTCGATATTCAATTCTTGCTGGAACCCTTGTAGAAACCTTAGGTAGTTTTCTAGCTGCAGCATTTTGAAGCATTCCACCAACTATTAATCTAATGGGTGTCTCCTTTAATTCTTGGATGAATTCATCATCATTGCCAGCTTCATTGTTTGATTCTCGCTCAACTTCATCCAAAGGCTCTAAAGGTTCTATTTGACTCTTAGAACTTTTGTTCTCTTGAGTCCCAACTTGCTCCAAAAGTTTCTCAACAATCTTAGGGATATCCTCCCCGTTTGGAGTAGTCACCTTAAATACCTTAAGTTTTACATCAGGTAATCGATCTTTGAGGAAATTAATGATGCTGTTTAATCCATCATCAGCTGGATCTTCACCCTTGTTTTTGTCATCTCTAAAAGCTTTTGTTAAGTCTTTAGCCATATCTCCTTTTCCATCTTCAGTCAAGACATTCACATTCATGACATTGGAATTGTCATTGATCTTCCCATCAACTGAACTGGCTGACACTGGTGCGGACTCCTTAGCTATTCCTTGTTGCAAATATACTGCCTGTATGATTGATTGATCATAAAACCCATTTTAGACAACTAATCTTTTGGGATGAAATCAACAAATTAAACAATGCAATTTATATACCTGTTGATGGTACCCGTTAGAGTCTTTGCGTATGAATACTTCAAACAATGGATTGCCTGATGCTGAATTCGCCAGCTGCCTGTCAACAGCAAAACCAGTAATTAAAATAACAAAATGAGCTGCAACAAAAATAAAACAAAAATATTCTCCAACCTTGCCGTGTATCCCTTAGCTATGAGCTTTCCATATGACGGGCTGATGTTAATGATCCGTCCATATGGATCACTTTCACCCTCAGATAATCCCACCCACCACCCTACCTGCATTGCACATTACAGTGGTGCATTAAATTTCTTGTTATATGTATCTTTATTTCAGATACACGAAGGTAAAAGGGAGTTCACGTCGATGTTTATCCAAAAAATTACCAATCCGGCTGCAGCTTTATCTCTCAGTCGTTGTGCTTCTTCATAGTGTTCAGTACTGAGAGCTTTCTGTAGAGGAGGTAGTAAAATTTGAGGGTTAGCAAGTGCAATACTGGAGAAAAGAGAGAAATATGAATATTCTGCAAAATAAGTACTAAACTTCCAGGGTCAGCCAATGGAAGTCTACAGAATAGGAAGAAATGATGTTCATATACCGTTAGTTCTGTGAAGGCTTCCGAAACTGGGTCCTTCACAGTTGCCTCATTCAGGATAGCTTTCAACCGTGCAGCCTCTTTGAAATCTTCTTCACAGACTGCACTCTCAAGTTCACACTGCACAAAAGAGGCTTCCTGGTGAGCCTTTAAGCATAACATCACCAGGAAATGCTGTTTTTCTTTTTATTTTTAGTTTATTATTAATTAATTATTTTACTTACTCCCGTGGATCTTTTGAAATTAGAAAAGAAAACATTGTATGGTTCCTAGACAGGAGAAGCCGAGGTTGATTGGAAATCAGTGAGTCTGATCAACATTGGGTTCCAATGTGTGTCAATTAAAAGTGGTGGATTAGATATTATTTTTGGAGAGTTGACACTTCGCAGCAGCAGCAAGAATTGGCTCGTATAAACAAACCCTTTTTGACATAGAAACCATAACGATATTGCTCTTTGCATGTCTCATAACTAAAAGTCCTCTGCTACATGCGGATGATAAATAGGCTTAAATTGCTGGCTGAGTCTATTTTACTATATTGTTTCCTATTAATTATCACTAAGAAATACAAAAAGAGGTGCTGGTCTTCGGAACCAGCAAGGTGTCAAATTTGTACTTCAGGAGCAATTTAGCTTCTAAGCTGTAAAATTAAATTTTAAGGAATCCATAAACTTCAGGAAGTTTTATTTTTTTATCTAAGATTTCCAGGGGAAAACGTTTGCCAAGTGATGGATGGATTGTCGTTTTGCCATTCAGTGGAAATCATAAAGATCATCATGTGAGCTTTTATACACATCAGAAAGCAGAACGATCTTCATGTAAGCTTTAATACATAAAAGGAGATTAGTGTTTAGAAGGAAATTCCCTTCCAAGTGCGCCTTGGTTTATAAATGAATTGCGCAGAAGGAGCTCCTTTTTCAGCAGGCAAGGAAAACTCGTTGTGAGATTTTGTTTATAACCCATCGAAAAACTCATTCCCGAGGAGAGTTTATGGGTAACGTATCAAGCAAAAAGGGATTCTTAGAAAAAAGAATTGCATCTAGGCAACCAATGCATTGAGAAAAAAGAGCTTCTTTTAAAGAAAGAAAAAATCTTCCCGTCATATTTATGCATAACCAATCAAACTTCATTTTCAGACGGAAAAAAGTTTTCCTGATGAGATTTTATGCACAATCCATCACTAGAAAGATATTTTGTTTTCAGAAGGCAGCATATTGATAACAAGCGGTTCACGTACCTTAACAATAGATAATGCCTTCTCTTGTTCTTCAAGTGCAGTAAAATACTTTTGCCATCTCTCCCAACTCCATTTCTCCTTTTCATCTTCCAGATCCAACTCCATCTCTACATGTTCTTCTACTTCAGATGCTTCTTTCTGCTCCAAATTCTCTTTTCTTGATCCATCGAAGTATGCTTGCAACCTCTTATTTGCGATGCTAAGCATCTCACGCAAAGGGTCACCTATCCGTGAAGCAACTTTTTGCAGTGATTCAATGTCCCATATAGATATAGGAGATGACGACTGATCATTTGAATTATTGCTTCCTGTAGCACAACAAATGAAGGGAGGAACTCCGTTTCTTTGAGTGATCTCTGGAAACCTGCAAACCCTTATTCTGACAGAGCTCTGTTTTAAATGGGAATTGAATGCAGCCGGAGTGGAATAGGAGTAAGAAGACGATGCTGATGATGGATTTAGAGCTCGAATAGCCTTTAGACGGAGCTGGCAATCATGACGAGAAGTATCTACCATGAAGGGCGGGCTATATGGAAAAGAAGAAGAAGAAGAAGAAGAAGAAGAAGACATGGTGGGATTAGCCATACAATGCAAACCCTAAAAGCCTTCGGTGATAGTGTCTGTGGATTTATATTGTCAGAAACTCAGAGAGGGAATGTTTGGTCCGATAGAAGAACCATTGTGTTTGTGTCACGTGTGTGTATCTCTCATCGCTACAGCCTACTATCATTTCTGCACCTACAGAATCGATACCTCTCTATCTTTCTTTTATCTACTCTCTCTGTTCATTTTGTCCTTTCATATATGTACATATGTACATAGTAACATATGTATGTATGTACCATATGTATTGTCTCTTACATACTTACCATCGTTATCATCATTGCCTTGCCTTGCCTTGCCTTGTGCCTGTCTTGTCTTGACTTTCTTTTTTAGCCTTTGTCACTTCCTTCACTCTCTCTCTCTCACTCATGGCTCCATGGACCATGGCCATCAAAGGGCCAATAATGCATCGCAAGTTGCTCCTCCCAACCAACCTCCATTGCCTTTTGGCAGCCATTGTTAGTTTGCCTAGTGACCCCACGGCACCACAGGACATAATCATAGTCTCCTTGCTATATGAATCCTATCGCCCCATCCTATTCCTTTAGCCAATTGTATATTGGTAGCTTGGCTACATTTATTCACTGTTTCCAGTTTTGTGTCCTTTGGTTGATAGTTTTATCAAACCATATGGTTGGATTAATGACATGTGACATTCTTTTTTCTTGAACACTACTAAAATAATATCTACTTTATGGATGACTACTCGTCCCATAGATTATCCACAAAGAGTGTAGATATTTAGTTTGTGGATGGCTTCTATTCTTTGTCTCGAGTGTGTCATCCCTTGTAATATGTTAGTGCCACTTTGAGGATGTTTGAAGTTTATTCAATTATGTGCTTCCTTTCAAGCTATGTTTATCATCAGGCCTATTGTTTGTCAACACTAAATTTTGTAATCTGATGCCCACTTCTTTACATAAAATCAAAATCTTTTACATTCAACATAGCTTTTAGGCCTGGTACGTTAGAGAACAAAGTTAAGATTGTAAAGCATAATTTAACTACTGATTCTTTATATTTATACTCAACCTATATATGTGATTTCCAAACAATTTGTGATCGTAAACTCCAACATACTAAAATCCATTCAAGATTTTTCTCGTTTAAGACTACGACAAGAGATGCTTTACTTCTTACCTTACCTTTGTCATTCAAACAAGATTCTCTCCACTAACCATGCTCTATTAACTAGTAGGTAAATGAGCAACTATCCTCTTCTTCACTTGTCTACGAGGCAATGAATTTACCAAATAGTGACTTTCCACACAAATTTGTGTAAAAACCGTTGTGAAACTCAAAATGGGTGATGGAAACCATTACGGGCATAGTTTCTATTTGAGCCTTGTGATACAAAAGCAAATCCATTGAACGTAGAACACACAATATATTATGAACATAGAAATGCCTATAGAAATTCTAGTTTAGAACTGTAGGACAGAAAAGCAGGTTGGTCATAACTACACATAATGCGAGCATTGATAAATTGTTTCTTGATAGAACGACAACGTTTAAAGTTTGTTCTTCTGATATGGCACTACTGCTTTCTGGTGATGTGCAAGGCAATACAATTTTTCACAAGTAACTTTTGTGAGACATGCTAGGCATACTGCAGTTTATCACATCAACAGTTATCTAGCTGAAAAAAAATACCGTTTCTGACCCTGCATAAATCTGATTAGTTGGTTAAACACTTGAATTAATCAAGCTTATAAGATACACCATATATAGGAAGGAAACAAGACAAGGACATGAAATTAAGTTTTTGTATAATTTAAATGACATTTGGCGCATAAAATGTAAACTGTCTTCTCTCCTTGTCTGCCCATCAACAAAATTTTGCTTTGGTGCACAAAATCTCCAGCAAAGAAAATGATCAAATTGGGGATACCAGTTGAATATCTCATTCCTATAGAATATAACTACTGAATAAGGATATGCCTACAAATGATCAAGTTTCTCTCAAAGTAAATGGTCCTCGGTATGTACTACAAGGGACTGATATCAACATTCCCAAAAAGAATTGTTTTTCCATAACTCCTCCAACCATACCCCACATGCAATCCAATAACAAACTTTACATGGATCATTAGCAACAAGCAAAGTCATAAGCTGTGACTTGGCTCAGGGGGCAATCGTGACTTAACTTGATTAGCGAGATGTGGCAACGTCTTCATTTGTTCCTTAACCACCCCCTCCATACACTTCTCAAGCTCTCTGGTAGAGACATCTGATTGCCTAACTAGCCTTTCAGCTTCGAACCTGTCTTGGCAAACCATCAAGCTACGACTTAATCTTTCCTGCAATAAGTTTCGGAAAGCAAGAGTTTTAAGAGCTTATTATTATGAACCTCTTCATTAGTTGGAATGAGAATTATCAAAAGTTAACGCAGGATGTGACAAGAGTAAAGTATGATTTTATGAAAACGGTATTGAATAAGCATAGAAAATTCCATAATTCTCAACATTGTCATCCCAGCTCCTCTCCAAGTCTCTAGCTAAGCATCACACTCATTGTCTCCTTTCATATTCGTTTTCCTGTATCTGATCCACTCTCTGCGATTTTCTTTATTTCTTTGTTACAAAAGGACTATATATCATCCGTTGTCTCCTCTGAAAGGCAACATGGGCCATTCTCTATGACTTTCCTTATTTCTTATCTTTGCCATACAAAGTCTCCTAGCTCTATATCATTTATAGTCTCCTTTAAATTTTGAAAGGTCTATTGTCTATGAGTTTTTCTTCTTTTTCTTTCTTTGACATGCAAGACCTCCTATCTCTATATCATCTATTGTCTCTTTCGAAATTCGAGATGATCTATTCTCTACGACTTTGATGCTTTTATTCTTAGCCATGCAAGGTCCTCTAGCTCAATATAATTCACTACCTCCTTGAAATTCGAAATGGTCCATTCTCTAGCTCAATATAATTCACTACCTCCTTGAAATTCGGAATGGTCCATTCTCTAGGACTTTCATTGTTTATCATGCAAGGTCTTCTAACTCTATGTCTTATCTTCGCAAATGACTATAAAAATTCTCTCACTGGAGAACTAACCTGGAACCTTGACATTTCGTTTTGCACAGTAGAGTTGGCTTTCACCACAGGCGCGCTGCATCGTTCAACACAGTGACTGATCTGTTCCTGACTTCGGCTCCTATCGAAACACTCATATGCGCACTTGAAATACGCTCTCTGTAAAGAATGGAAGAAAAACAGTAAAATTTTTTTACATATGTCGACATAGAGAGAAAAATAAAGAAGAAAAGAAAACAGAAATAAAACGGCAGAAGAAACACAAAAAAAACAAAAATATGTAGAGAGAGAGAGAGAGAGATGGGAATGGACGTGGAGATGGAGATGGAGATGGAGCAGAAAGTTAAGAAAACCTCCTTGGAAGATGCACGTACGTCTGTGAGAGTGAGGGAGACACTGACTAAAGGAAGAAATAACGAAAGCAAGAAAAAAAAAACAGCATAGGCACGCATAGTGAGAGAGACCTGGAGTGTGAAATTCACATAGTTCTGTACATCCTTGAACGCCTCGTCTGCGGCCGACTGGAGGTCCTTCTGGAGATCAGAGACAAATGGTGGCACGTCCGCCATAGCCTCTTCCTTCCGTCGTCTTCTGCCTCAGGCTTCGCACAGGTTTCGTTCTTTCGTCTTCAAAGGGTTTTACGTGTGCTACCTGCTCATATTTGTGTAGCTACATATATGTATGTATGTATAGACTCTAGAGCCAGATGAGTTTAAGTAATTACCAAAATACCCCTCCTCTATTTTTCTTAAATGCTACTAGGTAAACTATATGTTAGTATCTTCAATAAATCTTTCTTTGGCATTCACGGTACTCAAAGATCAACGCTGCTAGATAAAACCATATTTTAGTATCTTCACTAAATATTTATTGGATATTTATTCACCAAAGAGTGCCACCATGAACCACATGTACTTAGACCTTTCCACAATTACATTGTGGTTGTGAATGTGTATTACAATGTTACACAATGGCATGGTTTTCAATGTCGACACCCAATAAATGTCAAGTATATGCATAGCACGAGGATTCTCAATGAAGTCCTTACACATTCATTCTACCCGCATTTTTATATACCCATGTATAAAAGAGATCAGTTCCTTCTTTCTTTTTGCAATATTTGTTATACTCACTTTCAACACTCATGGACCCTTCAGATGCTAAAAGAAGTCAAATATCTTGTCGCTCTTTTTACAATAGTGTACATATTCCCTTTCAACACTCGTGGATCCATTTGATGAGTACAACAATTAAAAATATATATAGCATTGGCGACATATTTGATCTGCGAGACAACTGATAATACATCAACTTATTATATTTATAGAATATGATATTTTTAACTGAATAATAATACAATGCTGATCCTTCTTATTATGTGACTACATAACCTGCTATCTTCGACTTGTTGCTTGTAAGGATCAAGCCAAGTGCCAAGGTGGGGGGAGTCGAAAAAATGGAGTATCCCAAGAAAAATGGCAAAAAAAATGTGAAAGCAACCAAAGAAAGGATGAGAATGGTAATAAGGTGCGCCTCTCTTTGCTTCAGTTGATTCCAAGATGACAGGATGAAAAACACTATGTTTGAGCTATTTGCTTGTCAAATGACTGGCTACCTTCAGTCTTAACATGCTTATTAGTATGAGAAGGAGACTTCATGCATGAATTACAATTCCAGCACCCTAACTTCTTTCTTCTCTTGTTGCTATTGCTTCTACTAAGGGATACATTTCTCTCTGACCCAAATAGCAACAAGAACCAGGAGAGCCCGTATCCTCGAAGCCTTCGGTTCCGTTCAATGCTGCTTGAAACTTTATTCCTTGAGACACTTGCTTCCCGTCTCCTCCGCGAAGAGGTTTCTCCTTCTCCTTCTTCTTCTTCTTCTTCTACATCTTCTTCCTCCTCTTCTGGCCTATTTAAAAGCTGTCTTTGGGTGATCTCAATGGTAGAGCTAACTCTCATAAGCTCCTTCCCCACCGATTGTAGATCAAGCGAATGTCTTCTAGTCAATGCTTTGTAACTCTTCATTTGTTCCATCAGCTTCCCCACATATTCATCATCCCATCCATCCATTGTAGGGGCACTCTCTTTGCTCACAAGATCAAGTACTTGCACTTCTAATTCCTCGGTTACAGCCTCCTGCTGCTCAGTCCAAGGCATAACCGTTTCCTTCATTTTGCTCACTTGCTGCCTCTGCAATACCAATTCTTCTGTTAACTTGTTAACTCTTTCCTCGGCTCTTTTCCTCTTATCCACCCATTGGTGTTTTTGCCTCGCATCCATCGATCCTTGTTGCGCATTCCCTTCTTTGAGAAGCTTTTGTAGTTCTCCTAACTCTGCTTCCATCTTCTCCACTTGTTCCACACGGGCTTGTAGGTCTTCTTTAAGTTTCATGCGTTCTTCCTTCAATCCTATCAACTCACTCTCCAGCTTTTCATCCATCAGTACTTGATGCAAGCGTGTACCAAGGTTTATATGCAACCTAGCTAGCCCCTGCAGCTCACCCTCCCCTTCTATAGAGCGTGTTTCCAGTGCTTCGATTTCTTCTTGCAGTAGCTCTTTAGCTGCAGTGATGAGAGATGTTTCTTGAACATCTTTGGCAGCTGCCTCCTCTTCATTAGTAGTCTCCCTCATCCTCAATTGAATGGAGGGTGATCTTGGTTGTTCTGATATATTTGGCTGCCTCGTCTCTTCTGCAGAGGCTTCCTCTGCTACTTTGCCCGAGTAGTTTTGTAATAGCATTCTCAGGTTTTCCACGGCCTTGTGCAACACAGTGACATCCTCCACTATTTCTTGATGTTGCATTGACACTAGGGCTGTGGCAAGTTCTAGATCAGAAGTTTTATCTTGCAGGCTATCTAGATTCATGCCCTCAATAACCATCTCTTCATATCGTGACAATCTCTCTTCTTCCAGAGGAATGCTATTATAGCCTCCTTTTTGCAAGGTATTCAGTATTTCCACACATTCCTGGAATTTTCTATCTTCATCGTTACCATCGAGCAGCTCTTTCGCCACCAGTCTGATCTCCTCACACAAGATGAGTAAATTATCTTTCAAAAGCAACGCATATGTGATATCCTTTTCTTGCAAGTCAGATAGCATCACATGTAGTTTTTTGTTCTCCATCTTTACAGTCTCCAGTTCTACTTTTAGTTCATTATTCTCTTCCCCCATTCCATGTGTCTTGCCTTGCAGATTGTATAATAATTTCTCAGCATTCTGCATTTCAGAAGCAGAGTCTGCCTGCCTATTTATCCTCTCATCCTCTACAGCTTCTGGATTTTGTTCGATTCTTGCTGCAAGCTGTCCTCTTTTATGTTCATCCTTGAAGACAACTACTTTCTCCTTCAGTTTGTTGACAACATCTACCATTACAAGAACCATACTCTTCAAACTGAAGCTTTCAACCGCATTTTCAGAGTTGATTGTTTCCGTGTGATGAAATGGCTGTTTCATAAATTCATCATGGATGATTTCAGACAAAATCACTTCCTTTGCAGCTCCATAGGTCCCATTTTGCGCTTTGAAGTGGAATATCTGTTTCTTAATATTGGCAATTGTTTCCTCTTCTAATAAAGCAATTTCATCCCTGGCAGGAGTGAAGCTGCCATCACTGTCGTTCGACATCATCCGATCAATATGTTCCATCTCAGATAGCATCTGAGATAAATCCCTGACATGTTTCTGGAGTCCAATCCATAATGCATGTTTCATCTTATGTGTG
This sequence comes from Azolla caroliniana, assembly GCF_043228905.1. Lineage (NCBI taxonomy): Eukaryota > Viridiplantae > Streptophyta > Polypodiopsida > Salviniales > Salviniaceae > Azolla > Azolla caroliniana. The sequence continues at coordinate 21,759,866 of NW_028230445.1, forward strand.
CTGTCAAAAGCTAATTCACCCTCCAGATCTTGCACGAGAACATCTTCGTCCAGTTTAGCTACCAAGCTTTCTTTAGGAACCTCAAGTGCTTTATAATGAGATTCTAACTCAGCCATAGATACGTTAGGGTAAGTTACTTCTTTAGTGCCATTGCGTGCATGTAGCTTCATGTGGTTATTCTCTTCTTCTGATCTATTCAATGGTTTCTGTGATTCCTCCACCTGTATTAGCAGCAATCCAGTAGCTTTTACCGATTCTTCATGTTCTTCCTCTGTTTGAAGAGGCATCTGTCTCATGTTCTCCAATTCTGTTGGTTCAGCCGAAACATTGGCGTTCACAAGAATATTCTCTTCGTCCACTTTGGAAACTGCAGATATGTGTTTTTTACTCTGTTCTCCACACGAATCACCCACCACTGCTTTTTCTTGATGAGATACTGCAATAGACTTGCTTTCATTCTGTAACTTCCAAACTCTCTCATGTAGCTCCTGCGACAAGTTCTCTAATTCTGTTGCTTGGGCAGCCAGTTTGTTCTTCAGCATCATGTTCACTTCCTCCACTTTGGAAACTGTAGCTTTATGTTCTTCCACCTGTCCTCTAAGGAAACTATTCTCTGCAACTTTTTCTTGATGAGATGCTGCAATAGATTTGTTTTCATTTTGCAACATGAAAACTTTCTCATGATGCTCATTTGTCAGCTTCTCTAAAACTGTGGCTTGGGCAGCCAAATCTAAAATCAGCATCACGTTCTCTTCTTCCACCTTCGAAACTGTAATTTTATGTTCTTCCACCTTTCCTCTAAGCAAAGCATTCTCTGCAACCTTTTCTTGATGAGAAGCTGTGATGGATTTGCTTTGATCTTGTAACTTAAGGACCCTATCATGAACCTCCTTCAGCTGAACATTTTGAAGATCCTTTAGGACCGCTTTCAATTGCATAATCTCTGTCAGGCCACTATCCAACTTAAAGGCCATGTCCTTGTTCTCTTCTGTCAGAGATGCCACTTTGTTTTGCAGTTCATACACAAGCTTTTCTTTTACAGACAACTCCTCTACAGCTTCCAAATGCTTGCTTTCTAAGACAGATGATTCATTATGTAGTTCATTTACCATCCTAGATTTAGATTCTAGCTCCATTTTAAGATGAGACATTTCCTCAATCGTAGTCTTCACAGCTGCATCATGGGAATCCTTATCTTTCTGGAGGTGCTGTTTTAGGCTTACACATTCCTCCTCTATTGAGGAGAGGGTTTTCTGTAAACTTTCTGCTTCAACCGAGAGCCTCTGCATAGCCTCATCCCTTTGATGAAGCTGCACTTTTAGGTCTTCAAGTTCTTTCTCTAGATTTGTCACCTGATTAACAAATAGGGATTTCTCCTTTCGCAAAGCCACTCCCTCAGCTTGCAAAGTATTGATCTCTTCGTTGAACTTGATGGCTTCCTGTTGTTGAAGCATAAGCTCATTTCTACTTTGGAAATTTTCTGAGTTGAGATCCTCGATTTGTTTTTCCATGGTCTTTAGTTTTGAATTCCATTCATGATTCATCTTTGAATACTGCTCTGCTGCATCAAGTTTGTTAGCTTCTGCAGATTTAAGCTGCTCTTGCAAATGGTTTGCCTCTTTAACCTTATCATTTAACTGCAGCCTTCCAGCCTCGACATTCAATGATAACTCATCTCGTTCATGTTGTGTAGTTTCCAATTCTTTCTTAATTTCATCTAACTTCTCTTCGACTTCTGCTTTCTTCTTTTGCAAATCACCAAGGACCTGTTCAAGCTCCCCTTTAGCTGCAAGTGTTGCAGATAAATCCTGCTTGAGCAACTTGTTCCCGTCCCTCTGCCTTCTAATCTCTTCATTGCTCTCTAGTATTGTATTCTCAGCATCCCTTCTGTAAGCCACCGACAGAGTAACTAGTCCCTCTAGCCTTTCATTCTCGTGTTGCATATCTGCAAGCTTGTCCTGAAGCATGTTTCCTTCCACCTCGCGGCTTTCGGCATGTGATAAAGACAAATGCAACTGTTTCTCGAGTTCTAACTTTACTGCTTGCAAAGCCAAAACATCTTGCTCTAATTTTCCCACTTCCTCAAACTTAGAGTTCAAGGCATCCTCTATTTTAGCATTATCTTGTTTAAGTTGAACAAGGTTAGTTTGCATTTTCAGCAGGTCACTAGTTGCTGTTGTCGCTTCAGACTTCTTTTGCTCCAAATCTTTCAGCAAATCGGCACATTTCTTAGCTAGAGCATCTTTCTCCCCAATAGCTAAGTGTAAGGCATTCTCAGTTTCCGCATTATCTTGTTTGAGTTGAACAACATTAGCTTGCATTCTCAGCAGTTCACCAGTTGCTCTTATGGCGTCAGACTTCTTTTCCTCCAAATCTTTAAGAATGTTCGTGTATTTTTTATCTAGTTCATCCTTTTCCAGAATAGCCAAGTTTAAAGTATCCTCGGTTTTAGCATTATCTTGTTTCAGTTGAACAATGTCAGTCTGCATCTTCAGTAGGTCTCCAGTTGCCCTTATGGCTTCAGACTTCTGTTCCTCCAAATCTTTCAGCAGATCTGTGAATTTGTGATCTAGTGCATCCTTCTCTTCAATAGTTAAGTTTAGTCTGTCCATAATAATCTTTTTATCCTGTTCTGCACTGTTCAATGCTTGTTGCAACCTCTGAAAATCCTCATCTTGCTTATGCATATCTTTCTTCAAGGATTCAACAATGCAAGTGAGTTGCTTTTTCTCATTCAGAAGGTTCAACACTTCTTCCTTGAGACTGTCACCTGTCTGCAATGCCACCATTATATCTTTCTCCATTACCCCTTTCTCGCTCTCTAACACTTTGATATGTTCCTCCAGCTCATTATATTTTTCTACATGAGTACTGATGTTTCTAGTTAAATTCGCTCTATCTTCTGTGAGCAGGATAATCTCTTTCTGGAAATCATCGATTTGCTTCATCATGGAAAGCTTCTCTTCCTGCCTTTTCTTCTGGTCTTGTGAATAGGAATTGTTGGCTGCTTCAGCCTTGGAAAGTGTTTCATTCAATGTCTCTATTTCTGTCATTAGCTTCTGAGTAACATCAGAGCTCTTTTGCAACTCTAAAAGTAATGATTCTTCTCGGTTTTTCAAAACAGATTTATCTTCCTGTAAAAGGGCCACATCCTTGCAAAGCATTGAATTCTTGTTCTCCAGAAGAGCAACCTCGGCCTCAAGATTGCCAATGTCTCTCACCTTGTTTTGAGCTTCATTTATTAGGTTTACATTTCGTGCATCCAAATCAGAAAGTTTGCATTGCAAATTATGTATTTCTACCTTAGCCTTCTCATTATCTTCTACTATGATTTTATTTTCTTCTTCAACCTTAACAAGCTGATCTTTCAGTGACAGATTTTCCCGCTGCATTATTTCCTTGTTGCTTTCCAAACTAGAGATTATATGCTGCATGTCATTATGCCGGTTTGAATGAGTAGCAACCTCACCAAGAAGTAGAAATCGCTCTTCTGTTAAATGGCGATGATTTGTTTCAAGCTCCTCATGATTTTTCTTTACAGTAAATATCTCATCTAAATATTTCTGTTGTTTAAGAAGCAGAACTTTATTTGCTTCTTTTTCTGAGACATTAGCTTGATGTAACTCCTTCACTTCTAACTCAAGGTGGTTTTTCCTCACCAAGCATTCCCCAAGTTCTGTGGATAAAGAATCACATTGCTCTTTGAGAGAATTTATCCGCTCCTCTAGACCATGTTCATGGACTAAACGTGATGAAATGTCAGCATTCAATGCTACAATTTGGCCATGCAAATCTGAAATTTTTTCACTTAATATTTCAATGCTTCTTTCTTTCTCGGCCAGTTGATCAACCACTGATCCATGTGCAATCACTTCTTGGGAGAGTTTTAGCTTCAAATCATTTATTTGAGCTTCAAAATCACCGAGTTTCCTGGTGCAATCTTCATTCTGCCTTGCTAACGAGATGTTATCTTCCCTTGAATTGTGGATCTGTTCTTCTAGTGATTTGACTTCATTCTTCAGTTTTTCGATGACCTGAGCCTTAGCATGATCTTCGTATTGAAGAGATTTTTGAGCTACCATAAGGATTGCAAGTTCTTCCTGAACTTTCTGAGCTGCCTCAGCTGTGACTTGATGGTCTGATTGTGTTGTAATGTAGCGCTCATTTAGGTCACTGTTTTGTTGTTGCAAGCTTTCACACTTTTGCTCTACTTGTTGCATTGCAATTGTTAGGTTCATTTTCTCACTTTCCAACGAAGAAATTTTAAGCTCAGCAACTACCAATTTGGATTCCAGATTTGCTTTAATCTCGCATCGCTCCTTTTCTAGTTCAGAGATTGCTTGCAAAGCTTTTGCTTCTCTTTGCTGAAAAACATCCTTCTCTTTTAAGGAACAGCTCAAATCATCTTCTAGTGCTTTTAGGAGGGCCTTCTGGGTCGCAAGCTCTTGCTTGAGCATACTACCCTCTGCTGCCTTAGCCATGGCTTCCTCGTGTATCTTTCGATACTCCTCATCGCCTTTTCTTGCCTGCTCTAATGCTTTCTCAAGGGCATCCTTGATACCTCCCTTCTCTGCAGATAAAGATGAGAGGTTGAGCTGAAGTTCTTTAATTTCCAAACTTGCCTTCGTAGCCATGCCCTCAAATGCCAACTTTTCATCTTTAAGAAAGGAAATCTCTGAAGAACTGGATGCTATCTGTTCCTTAAGCTTTATTTCGGCTGCTTCTAAAGATTCACATTTCTCTTTAAATTTCTCGTATTGAGCTTCCAAGCTTTCCCTTGCCTGAACAGCTTCATCAACGTCAGATTTGAGCTTTAGTATGAGCTTTGCACTCTCAACTTTCAAAGATTCGAGCCTTGTATTTTCTTCCTCCAACCTACTGACTATTTCCTTCAGTTTCTCAATTTCTCCAGCCTGCTGCTCTGACTTTTGAGTAATAGTTTGCTTCTCCTTTTCAGATAGCTTGAGCTCTTCCTGCAAATCCCGGGCATTTGTTTCAGCTATAGATTTTTCATGCTGGAAAAGGTTCTTCTCCTTCTCAGAATCCAGAAACAGCTGCTCCAGATCATTCCTGTAAGTGATAAGTTTGTTCAGTTTATTCTCAAGCTCTGTCACAGCAGATGCTTTCATCTCAATCTGATCTCTGAGCCTTTGATTTTCTTCCTCGAGAACAAGAATCTTCTGTTGTAAATCGTGTATTTGCTGTTCGAAGGCTTCCTTAGCAATTAGTAAATCCTTCTCACTTTCTTCTTGAAGAGATGTAAGAGCATCTTGCAACTTCTGCTTAGATGCTTCTGCTTCCTTGATCTTTTCCAGATGCTCTGCTTTAAGAGACTCGATATCTGAGAGTTGATGCTTGAAAGCTGTAATTTCACTTTCTAAGTGCTTATTTCTCTGATATGCTTCCTCGACCTGCTTGGTACATTGCTCGGCAAGTTGTGATTTCTCTTCTTTCAATGTAATAAGGGAATGATTTAACTTAAGGTTCTCCTCTTCCAGTTTCTGTCCCTGTTCATGGAAAGACTTCAATTTCTTTTTACTGGTCTTATCCTCTGCTTCAAGGCTCCTCAATCTTGTTTGCATACTCGAAAACTCGAACTGGATTGTCTTCAATTTAGCAACATCAGTAATGAGTGCTTTATTCTCCTCCTGATAGTGCTTTAGATCACGGTGAAGCTGTGAAACATCAACAGCCACAGGCTCGGAACCACTCCGACCAACATCATCATGAAAACCTGGAAACTTGTGCTTGAATCCAAATGTTCGAGTCAAATTATTCATACGAAAAGCCAATGGAGATGATTCATCTTCATCCGTATGAGCCTTTGCAGATGGGCTATCAGAATCGAATTCAGAAGGCCCGGTGTACGAATAGGAAGGACTAATGATATCAAACCCGTCTATACCTCGTTTTGAACTAAGTTCGGTGGGGGAATTCTGAGCTGATTCAGGAGAGACCCCTAACTGAGCTTGTAAAGCTGGGGCTACGTTCAAGCGAATCTCTCTGGTGAGGGTATCGTGGCGCTCGGCCAATGCCCGATAGTTCTGGTGAAACTCTCCGATCAAGGAGATCAGTTCTGGCCTTTTTCTGTAAAACATCTCTGCTCTCTGAGCAAATGAATCTGCATCCTCTTCTATTATTGTTAGCATGGCAGCCACCTTTCCATTCATCTCTGGCAAAAAAGTAAGAAGAAAACCATTAGAATTTCTCTGCCTAATGCACAAATGTATGATTTCCCACATACTATTATTCCCTTCTTTCTTAGTAAAAACATCCTATCACACGTATCCATGAATTTCCTACATCTTTTTCTTAGTGGAACATCCTATTATAATTTACTTCTTCATAAACATACTATCATTCATATCCATGCATCTCCTAGCTTCTTTAATAATAATAAAAATCATAACATTTGTGCCCATGAATCTCCTTTTCTTGGTTAGTTAAAAAAATGATGTCATTCATATACACAAATATCCTACATATTAAATTCATAGTGAAAAAATACTATCATTCATCCAAGCCATTTGTTTGTGAAAACATCCTATAATTCATATCTGTGAATTCCCTTGATCAATTGATGGTAATAACAGCCTATCCATCATAACAATGAATCACTTGACTATAATTCATATCTGTGAATTCCCTTGATCAATTGATGGTAATAACAGCCTATCCATCATAACAATGAATCACTTGAACCTGTTTCTTTACAAAAACATCATATCCATAAATGTGATATCTTCCAGATCTTCTCAATCATATTCATGAATCTGAAATTTTCTATATCTTGTTCTTAATGGATAAAACATCCTATCATTCATGTCAATTGTTTGGCTGCTAATCTGAAGACTTACCCGATACATTCTCTTGAAGCCATTTTGAATTTATAGGGCTTATATGGCTGTCCCACCACCAAGAATGGGATCGTGACCGGTCGGTATTCTTCATCATTGCCAGGTTGACTCCGAAAAGATTCCATGTTAACCCATCAAGGGCTTATCATACAAATCTCTGAAAAGAAACAAAAACAACAATTGTAGGCCGATTAGTAGAACAGGATGGATAACAATATAATAAATCCAACCTATGAGAATTGGTTAGAAAAATTAGTGGATTGCATCCGTCAATGTTATAGACACACACACACACACTTGATCGGATAAAGTGAATGATGATTTATGATTCCAACAGCAGTTGTGCCAGGCAATACTAATGTTTCATACTTGGTCGCACTTAGCCCTTGACAAAACAAATTGGGGCATGGATTATCAGATAGCTTGGTTACACCTTGGTTTGTTGGGGATGAGAGGACCGATCAAGGGCATATAATTCGAAACATGGATAATTTCAGGGTCATCCGAACATGTGGTCTTGGATAGTGGTTAAGACTTGATTTCTTCCAGACAAGAGGGCCACAAGGATGTATGGTTCGAAACATGAATTTATATGAAGCGTGTTCTAAAACGACAGAGAGAGAGAGAGAGAGGAATTATCATCGAGAACTCACCGGTAGAGAGGTTTGAGTGAGATCAACAGGAAAACAGTGATTTTGTGATTTATTAAAAAAAATAAAATTGGGAGGAGAGCTTCTTCTGTGAGCAAGGTGATCTGAAGCTAACAATTCCTTCTGCTCAAGGAGAGAAGAAGGCGAAGAGGAGGAGGAAGAAGAAGAAGAGCATCAGATCTCTGAAAAGACGAAGTATGACGTGGGCATCGAGATAAAAAAGGTGGAGAAAAGTAGCTGGTGATGGGGGGGACCTTTCTGCAAAGCAAGCAAAAAATAACCCCCCCCCCCCCCCCCCCAACCAACAAAAATGGATCTCCCATATGTATACATATGTTTAGTTGTTGAGAAATGGACACCCAACCCAATCAACTCAAGACTCACACCTAGTTATAGTGTGTGTGTGTGTGTGTGTGTGTGGTTAGTTGTTGAGAAATGGACACCCAACCCAATCAACTCAAGACTCACACCTAGTTGTAGTGTGTGTGTGTGTGCTATATCTAGATCACTATACACCTACCTTATACCTAACCACCTACCTCCTTTGTTTATCGAGCTATTGTGGGCGCCTAGAAATCCCCCTCCCCGAATCCATAATTCAGTTCATCCTGGCCTGAAATGCTCTCCACACGAAAAGAATGGAACTATATGTGCTTTGTCTATCGAGCTATAGTGGGCGCCTACAAATCCCCCTCCCCGAATCCATAATTCAGCTCGTCCTGACCCGGAATGCTCTCCACACGAAAAGAATGGAACTATATGTGCATGATGACTACCCAAGTTGAGACTTTAGGAAACTTTTTTGGGCGGGGGAGGGGGGAGCTTCATTACATATTACCATAGGGAGTCATATGGGCTCCTTTTTTTTTATTGGCCTCAATGCTCACAAAAAAATTTATTTATTCCATCGAGGTTTGTCGCAAAACTAATTGAGCCTAGATAGTCAAATGCATCTCTCAAAGGTATATTAGGTCACAATGTTACTTGTCGGTCCAAGGAGCACATGTGCTTTCTCATTGGTATGCATTCTCTTCATGTTTAGGAAATTTGTCTTTATTCCACTGACAAATGAATTGTTGCACTACTATCCATTGGTATAACTTATATCAATGTTCAAGATTTTCTTGATTTACTTACCTCAATACACTTTTTATTAGTCTACTTGGTTTGGGAAATTTCTTCTACTCGTAAGCTAAAGGAGTCATTGTGAAACAATAGAACAAACGAGAAAAACACTTGTATACATAAAGGAATTTCATTGAAATTTGTACATGTTTCTATCATATATTGTTCAATTTATGAATATTTCCAATCCATGAGTTCAAAATCCAAGTGCAATTTAGAGAGTTGTATTAATTTTGTTTGAATCATCCTCATGCATGTCAATAACTCGACATGTCGTTTTGTTGACTCTTTGTTACAACGTTGATTACATGATAAATGCATGCACCTAACTTGTCATTGTTGAGTGAGTAGTTTTGATCGTTTGGTGTTAGTTTATTAGGTGAGCAAGTATGCTTGAATTAACCTGGCGTGCATTACCTCGTACACATGAGATTGTTTTGAGTTTATTTGGTGAACAAGCATGCACATAGGATTGGTTTACATGTCCTTTTAGTCATGCAATAAACTCCTTTCGATAGTCAATATTGAAACCTAGCACAGAAAAGCTTGACATTAGGGGAAAAAAGTGTTAATGTAGAAATATTTCCCATTAATATTTTAATAAATCTCTATTTATGAAGATCACGTGATACTGTAGATATAGTCAGATATTTATGATGTTTTTATAGCTCTTGTTGGTTATAGTCAATATTTATGATGTTTTATTAGTTCCTACCAATAATTACGGCCTTACAAATCATTCTGCTATATCTCTACTTCTCTATTTGCAAATTAGAGTGATTGCATGACATTGAGACTTGCAGGTGATGTGGCACAAATAGTATGATCACAATCAACATTCACCTTTTAGAGTTATCACGACATTCAATTATCATCTAGCATTGTAATTTCTATCATAGATTGCATGCAAACTTCTTGATGTAATGCCCATATATTCACAACTAGAGCGACAAAATAACCTCTAAAAAACAAATCGACATATATATACATTTATTTATTATTTATTTATAGGTCTTGAACTAAAAGTATTCACAATGTGTACCATGTGGCCTTTGTAAAAAGAGTTTGATTAAAATAAGAGCATCAATGATTAATGATTGAGAAATGCTTCATTATACAACATACACAATTTTTCCTTGCGTTCTGGCTTTATGGTTTACTTTTCAGAATTAGATAATTGCTCCGTAGATATTGGTGTAATGGTTATTCCTCATTCACTCTAGATTGATCAACCGACTTTACATGACTCCTCTCTTATTAGTGTCAACATCATTCAGATGCTATTTAAACAAAGTTATGCTCGCCTTTCATCTTATTTGAATCTAGTAGGTCACAACTCTTAAATGAAAATTTTATATTATGTATATAATCCATGGGTCCTTGTCATTCTATAAAGAAAGTCCCGAATCTATCTCCATTGTTGTGCCTTCACTAAAGGGTTTACTATTCTTCCTATTGTTAATTTTCCACAAATTATGTTTTAGTTAATCAAATAGAGTTTATTAGCAAATTCTCTCTTGCTCACGAAATTCAATGCACAATGCTCCACACTAACTTCTTTAATTACATGGCAACTACTTTTAGTGTGATGGGCATGCACCTAGTTTTGACGCCTTATCAACGAATCCCCCAACTTAGAATGTGGGCTTTCAACTCATATAACTTTTCTTGTCATTTTATAGTCATACTATATTTGTCATCAAATAAAAATTTTGGTCTACAACAAAATCCAACTACTTATAGTACATCATTATTAGAGTGGATGGTTTGTAGTGGTATAGAGGTTCCAACTGTTAACATGTGGTTTGTCCTTAGGAAGTACAAATGTTGCAACTTAATTTTTTTACCAAAAAATGAGGTCCCACTTATTTTGTGTCCAAAAAGTCGATTTTATTTCTCCTTCAAGAACATGTTATGCATTACATTGTCAAATTTTTACTTCACATGTTTTTACTAAAAATCGGCGTACAAGATCACGCCCTACTCTACAAATTAGATTTAGTGTTATGATGCATGGTCCTTTTTCCTTGCTCAATAATTAAACCATGAGATAATACTAGATGCACGATATCAAGAGGTCATATCCTCTAAAGCTTCGTGGCATAATTTCGTTAAAAGCATACTTCCATCTTGAAGAGTACAACATCAATCACTTGTGCAAAAAAACAAACCAAAATTATGCAAACTCGGAATATCATACAAATATTGAACATAGTGAGTAACTGATGTACCCTCTTTTAAAGATTCTTTTATTATTTATTCACATTTTAGCTTATTAAAAATTCTTGACAGTATAAGTTTATGAATGTGGTGGTGGAGTGATGAAGTGACTGATTTGAAACATCGAGGTTACGGACTTGAGTTTCAAGCAATAAGCTTGTTGTTGCATTCAATAAAAGTTATTAAGACTATGTGTACCCTAGTTGGATTACTATCATTTAAACTTTTACTTAATTGTGCAAATAGTGACATTTTTCTAATCGTTTGCACCACTCTCATATGTGGAACTATGTATCTGTTACCAAATTAAGATTGGTAGTAGTGACGGGCTTAATGCATGGCTAAACTCATCTTAAATCTTATCTTTATTTTTGTTTGGAAGTGCAATAAATTGTATTTTTTGTGGTTTGGAGAAATGTTGATGCCCATGTTTTAAAGAGTGTTTCAAGAGAAACCATTAGTGTGCACGGTCTCAATTTCTCAGAGTAAAATTACAAATCCTATTGAGTTTGATGTCAATGCAACACCAAACCTACTATTACTCATGACTTTAATATTAAAGTTTGACGCCAAATGTTGCAAAGCAATGGATCAAATTATTCGCTAGTGGAGAGCGTGCAAGAAGGTAAAGGGCATATACATAGTTTGTACTTGGGGAGTGTAAAACTCTAAAGCTCGAAGTATCAAACCACAAACTTGTTAATAAATATTAGTTAACACTAAAAAAGTGAGATTTTATGATATGTTGACAACAAACGTCTATATGTAGCATTGTCACGATAATTGACCATATCTTTAAATTATTGTGTGTAAATTGTCATACTTTTTCTCCAAACATCTAAACCTAACTCGGTCATACATGTTAGAGCCATGTTAATGGAAATAATGTCATGCTTGTTTGTTTTTATATCTTATGAGGTGTAATATTTCCATATCGAGAATATTGGTTAGAGACCAAATGTACATGTATAAGAAATAAACTCATGTGCTAATTTTTGTAAGGAAATACCCTTTATTAGGTGATGTTGGCTAATGCTTAATCGGCTAATAAATTGGGCTATTTTTAGGTTCTCATTTTCTCCCGTTTGCATCCAATATATGAAACACATTGGCCCCACATTTCCCCCTCCCATTTCCCCAATACAAAACATTGCTTCCGTAAGACTTAGCACACATTCTCTTAGATGTGAGGTAAGTTATTGGTGTTTTTCTAAGGATGCCCACTGTCTATGCATGCTTTGTATATATCTTGTTCATGGGTTTGAATATCTCACTAAACTAGAATGTTCCACCTTTAATTGCATTCAAGGTTACGTTCTCGGCATTTTCAACCTTCGGCTATCCATTAACACATTTCTCACATAGGCACAATGTGCGCTCTAAAGTACAATAACTATCATTGGTTTTCTCAAATGTTGAGAATCAATCATTAAATCACGCACACACTATGAAAGTGTTTCACTTTGATCCCAGAAGTTCTCCTCAAATGATTGTAAAATCTATTTGTTTCAATTATAAATGGGATAATTAAGCCTTTATTTGGGGGTTTCCAATTTGGAGACTTATCATAACTTTTGTCTTGCTTATGTAATTAGGCTAATGCTAATGATTTGCATATTTTGGTAGTAACATTGTTTTTTAAGCCTTAATTTGTGGAATTCAGGATGCAATTGGTTAGTAGATAATATTGCTTTTATAAATGTAATGTTATACCTCATTTCTAAGCTTTGATCAATAACCACACAGAGCAATGGGCTACCTTTATCACTTCAATGCGATGTTTGTCCATTAAGATGTATAGATAAAATGTGCTAATTTCTTCTTAACAAGACCACCATCCAATGGAAATTGACTACTTTATGTATCCATCACACTTTTGATTTACTTGTTTGACACTTTTGTAAGCGGGTTGATTAGTTGATATCAATTCTAAATCTAACAAATAGGCATATTCCAACAATTTTCACTTGTATCATGCCGAGAGATACGTGTGGGCGTATAATCAATTCATTTTATTGTAACTCTTCATGTTGCATATAAATGTAATGTTGCCATGCTATGCTTTATTGTGTTACAACTTGTTTATCTTATCACCTAGTATTAAACTCCAATTTATAGGTCTAGTATCCATTTCCAACTTTGAATGAGAAGGAGATATTCTTGTATGAAAATTTTGTAATTTTCAACTTTCTTGAAATTTTGTAATTATTGACTACATTTTTTTTATTGTATCATAGTTTAGAGAACGATTACATGCATGCTTATAATGGTGGCATTAAAACGGTCAACAATTGCCATGTATGATGTGGATCCATGTATATGTGCAATATGGATTTTTTTTTATACTCTTGGCACTCCCATGCAATAATAAAACCTATGTAGTGCTAAAGAATCAATGAGGTGTAGTCTGAGTTTTATATTCACATTAAGCAACTCCGAGATTGGCACATGCATACTCATGAGTAAGGTGTAATTAACACATAGATCATATCAATGAGTTGTATGAATCTAGTCCTAAACCACGCGATATATACTTGAATACATTTAAATGCATTATTTTGCTTTAATGTTTTTTTTTAATAATTGTACAAGTTTATATGAGAAGGAATAACCAACGTTGACTTAGTGACAATATTTTCAATTTCATAAGTGATATCTACTAATAAACAATTTTCTTGTTTGATCATGATCCAATCATACATTTGAATTTAGGAACCTCATCTAGCTCATTGATTTTGTGTTCTCCCATTAGGTGATAATAATGTTGGGTTATTAGACCAAGAACGTGGCATAGGAAATGAATTGGTTTGCTTATGCAAAAATGTGTTGGTGTGCACCAAATAAATGATGAGAATTATTGTTTATGTCGCAAATTTGCAATGACATGTCATGTATTTCATATCGTTGACATAACATTAAAACATGAATAAACTCAACACATGAAGGATGCATCAATAGTTTGAAAGTGAAAAGTAAAAACTTCAAGGCTCATGGGGGTAGTGAGATGGGATTAGATATGCTTGTTGTTACGTAAAAGGGTTGGTCCTACTCATTAGGTAGGCAACACCCTATATGTATATAATTGGTTCGATATATATATATATATGAGAGAGAGAGAGAGAGAGAGAGAGAGAGAGAGAGAGAGAGAGAGAAGAAGAAGAAGAAGAAGAAGAAGAAGAAGAAGGAAGAAGGAAGAAGGAAGAAAAAAAAGTGACGTTCCAAGAATAGTGTTGAAACATGTTTCTGATGTAACTTTGTACCCAGAACTCCGTTTTTTATGATTTTTGGCTCATTACGAAACTTGTTCAAAGAGCTTTTCAGGGTCTACTTGGACGTTAAGTTTCGTTATCGTTACAAGAAGCTACAAGGAAAATTGTCATCATCTCAAGTTAGTTCTCTCAATCTCTATTAGGATGGCTCACACAACAACCAAAAGTGAGTTGATGATTGTCGATGGATGTGGTAGTAATGATGGTTGTGAAAATTACAAGAGGTAAAAATGTATCCATTCTACACAACATGAGAAAACATCATATGTTGTTATTCTTAGTGGGAAAGATGTTATTGGAGATGATTATGACATTGATAGTTGTTGGGATTTTGTTAAGGCTTTGCTTTCCGATTTTATGGAAAAAAATGAGAAAGATGCTAAAGATTGTGTGGAGGAGGATGTTGTAGAGGTGGTGATGGAGACCAAGTCTATGTTAGCAACTTTTGACAGGTTCTATGATCGTGGTGTTATTTTGTATTTCACTAGTAAACTTCCTTTGGTATCATGGATTAACCAGTGGTTGAATTCATTCATAATGTCTATTTGTGTTGAGGATGTGTATGTGGGTCCAAGAGGTTTCTATGATGTGGTTTTTTTATTGTCAGAATACCGGACAACTTTGATGGCAAATGTACCAATATTTTTTTATAGAAGATTAGTGCATGTGATGGAATGGGTTCCAGTGGTGGATTATAAAGATTTATTAAAACAACAATGTCCAATTTGGGTGATCGTTGATTGTAGTAACTCATTCTTTTGGGATTTACTACCAGGAATGATGTCTCAAATTGGTAAAATGTTGGTTGCTCCTCATGTTAATTTGTTGAACAAATGTAGATTTTGCATGTTATGGGATACAAGTTGTAAACGTCCAGGATGGTTGAGTATAGATACATCTCGATTTGATCAGTTAAGCTTCAACGGGAGACTTTTGCAAGACATTGTTTTAAATGTGGTAAATTAGGGCATTTTATGTTTGCATGCCAATATCATGGGGAACTATCCCCGAAAAATAATGTCAAAGGGAAAACTAAGGAACATGTTGAGAAGGATATTGTCTCAATGGTTGATATGGTAATGGATGAGGGAACATCTCATGGGTTAGAGCAAGATCCTAAAGTTCATGGTCATGTTAAAGGTGTTGGGGAGGAGAATGGATTATGTATTAATGAGGACCCAAATGTTGAAGATGGAGAGTGACATCAAGTGAAGCATAAGATAAAAGGGAAGGGTGTTGCCATACAAAGGGACACAAGAAATACTAATGGTAAGGCATTAACAAAAGATAATTTGAGATTGAATGAGGGCTTTAAGAAAAATCCTTGGCAGAAACAAGTGCGAAATTAGAGAGTGTCAAACCAATTACAAATTGATTCTTCAAGAAAGGTTACGCGGCCTCAACAAATCAAGGACTTCATTCTCGTGGAGTTAGACAATAGAACCCTATTATTGGTGGAGGGAATGTAGTACACAAGAATCCTTATGCAGCTCTTGAACAAGTAGTTAGTACATCCATGAATACACTCACTCATAAAGAGCAAGTTCTTACTAAAGGTGTTAAATGAAAGTGGTATCATGGAATGTGCGAGGGGCATCTTCTCCTCATAAGAAATATATATTATGGAAAACTTTATTTGATAAAGAATGGAATGTTTTATGTGCAGTTGAAATTAAGTGTCAGGATTTAGCAGGATCTGTGTTACATTTGCGTGGATATTCCGCACATTATGCAGGACAATTATCACATCATTACTCAGGAGTAGTCATGATTATTCATGATTTGTTTTGTCCATAGATAGTTTATAATGATCCATATGGACGTTCTTTTGTGATGGAAGTCAAGTATTTTTAGGATTTGATATGGTTGGTAGGAATATATGCACCCAATAATGCCAATCAACGAATTGAGTTATGGTCTTCAATGTATCCACGGTTATTAGTGGGTCGTGTTGGTTTGTTAATGGGTGATTTTAATATGCGTGTTCATGCTTCACAATCTACTTCATGGTTCTCATTGATGGATTCTCCTGAGCAAGCAGTTTGGGACAAATTGGCATCAGAGGTTTTGAAGTTGGATGTATGGAAATGGTTGCATCAAGATGAGGTTGGGTTTACATTTCAGTCTATGCAATATAAGGAAACATGGAGCAGGCTAGATAGAATCTATGTTATGCATTATGAGTCCTTTTTGCCAGAGATGCTTAATATGTCAATTATGCAAGAGGTTGTGACATTAGATCATTTTCTCATATGTTTTGAGTTTAATAAACATGGGGTAGATATGTACAAAACATTGCTTGATTGAGTTCCATTACATTGTAATTCTTCTTTATTATTACATTCCTTATTTGATGCCTATATGCAACCAATTTTTGGTGTGTTTTCAGAACAAGTTATTTCAAAAGGATGGCATGCATGGGATACAACATTACAAAACATTAGTGATATTCATCATATGTATGGTATGGCTAATGCTAAAAGACGTAACAAATTGATTGATAAGTTTTCATATATTCTTACGCGATGCAATGTACTATTGATGAATAATCCACATGATGAAGAACTTTTCTTTGATGGGAGGGTTTGCAAAGATATTATCCAAAAGACTTAAGAAATTCTTACCTCAACTTATTCATCCATCTCAATATGGTTTTATTGCAGGTAGAAATATATTGCATAATGTTTTGAATGTTCAAATGGCTACCGATTATGCTCGACACACACATCAAGAAATGGTTATGGTGCAATTAGATTTGGAAAAAGCATATGATCATGTTAATTGGTCTTTCCTCTCAAGTGTGATGTACAATATGGGGTTTGGTCCTTGTATGTGTCGACTTATCTTTTTGCTAGGGCAAAATGCAACCTCGCGTGTGATGCTTAATGGTGGAGTAACTCTGAAAGTGTTTCTTACTAGATCCGTGCGGCAAGGATGTCCACTAATCCCATTGTTATCTGTTATTGTTACACATCCTTTGTTAGTAAAGTTGTAAATCTTGTGGCTAGTGGTGATATTGTGGGTTTGCATATTCCTTCTGGTGGACAATTGGTGGCACAAGCATTTTTTATGATTCTTTTATGTTTTTACAAGCCTCAAAAGAAAATCTTGAAAGGAGTATGCAAGTTTGGGATCAATTTGATTTGGCTTCATGGTTGTATATAAATTGGAGGGTGATTTGGAGTCTCGTCGTATTTCTTGTACGGAGAGTGATTTGGAATGTTTGGGATGGCGAGGGTTAGTGATTACACGAGGATAGATTTATCGACATTTGGGTTATCCATTGAGTGTTAATGTTGCAAATGCTCAATTGATTGATTGGATTGGTAGTAAATTGAAGGATAAATTTATGTATTGGAAGTCTCAATTATGGTCCTTTCATGTACGACTCAAAGTGGTGCAATCTATCTTGATACCCATGTTATTATATTTTTTGCCTTTATTACCTTGGACTAAGAAGGCATTGCAAAACATGTTACAACATATTCAGTTCATGTTGTGGCGGAAGGGATAAATGATGGGAGTTACATGGATTTCATGGGACCATTTGGCTACTCTTAAAAGGTTAGGTGGTGCAACAATATTGGATTTGGAAATGCATTTGATGGCTCGTAGATTTGCATTATTACGAGATATATTTCAACAAGATCAACCATAAATATCTATGATGCAATATTTTATTGAGCATGAAGGATTGGTGCATGGGAAAATAAAGATTCAAGCATCATGGTGGTCATTACTCAATGGAAGTATTCCTCTAAAGATTCAACATTCTGTATGTGGACAACATTTAGTAAGATCGTGGCAAGATGCATGATCTCTTTTTGAATGGGGACCATCGAGTGATTGAGAGTCTTGTAATTCATTACAAAATGAATTGCTTGTTTCTTCTCGAGTGTTATTTTGGCATGGGAAAGAGAAGTTGATGTCTCAATTCAATCGTTTATTTCGATTGGGGATTGTACATTTGGAATATGTGGTTGATAATGAATCTCAAAGGTTGTCGGAATTTGAAGATGCCAAGCAATGGTTTTGTATTCCCCCAAATTATGGATTTATTTGGGAGAAATTACAAGATATATCATTGTTGCAATGATCTTTGCCATTAAAAACAAATTTTGCACCTTGGGTGGATTGGCGATTACAAGATGGCACACACTTGTTACATGTCACTACAAATATATTGTATCATCATGCAATGTCATCATTATCGTGGTTATCTCCTAAAGCATTGAAGTTGTGGAATGTATGTAAGTTAGATGCAAGGTGGTGGAAAATATTACAACTTAGTTGCCATTCCCATCTACCCTTTCGTGCAAAGGTATTCATATGGAGAGTCATGATTGGTGGGCTCCCATTAGGTTCGGCCTTAAAGAGACGAGGACTGGGGTCTGGCACTTGTTTCTTTTGCACCATTCCATTGGAGGATAGTACACATAGGTTCATTAAATGTCATATAGCGTGTAACATTTGGAAGTACTTATCAGACATTTTGCAAGTTTAAACCCGTTGTTGTTTGAAACCTCAACAATGGGTTTTTTCTCAATATGTTCAAACTGGTTCAAATGATGAGATGGAGATATTGTTCCAATTTTTACGTTATTGGGGTCTATAACACAATTGGAATATGCGTAATGCTTTCATGTTTGATAATAGACATGGGGTGAAAGCCTATATAAAGAAGTTGGAAGGTATTCTCATGTGGAATTTTTGGATGTTAGAGCATGTGGGAATCATTTCCTCAAATGCATATTTAGGTTTTTTAATAATTGGAATATGCATAATGCTTTCGTGTTTGATATAGACATGGGGTGAAACCATATATAAAGAACCTAAAAGGTATTCTCATATGGAATTTTTGGATGTTAGAGCATGTGGGGATCATTTCCTCAAATGCATATTCAGGTTTTTTTATGGCATTATAGGGCGTCCCTCTCCCTACATAGGCATGTGATAGGTAAAGGAGACTAAGAAGTGTTGTAACTAAGCGGATTTTACATACAATTAGTATAATTGTGTGCTTTTACCAGAGAGAGAGAGAGAGAGAGAGAGGCGATATTGTTCCAATTTTTACAATATTTGGAATTGCAACACAATTGGAATATGAGTATTGCGTGAAAGCCTTTGTGAAGAAGTTAAAAGGTATTGTTATGTGGAATTTCTGGATGTTAGAACATGTGGGGATAAATTCCTCGAGTGCATATTCTAGTTTTCTAGTGGTAGTACAAGACGTCCCTCTCCCTACGTATGATAGGATAAGTAGGTAGAGGAGACTAAGAAGTGTTGTAACAAGTGGATTTTACATATAATTAATATTGTGTGCTTTTACCAAAGAGAGAGAGAGAGATATATAAATATATAGATTCTATTATCGTTTTCGGAGGTCAAATATGACCTATGAGACCAAAACTATTACCTTTCACGTGATACATGTGAATGTTAGTAGCGACTCTAGATGTTCAAGAATGTTACCAATTAATGTTGCAATCGAGAGCGCACATTGTGGTTGTGAGAGAAATTTGTGCAAGATTTGGGCTTGGTCGAAGATGTGTGGAAAGGCCTCATTTACACAGGAATCTAGTGATGCACAACAGTTAAGTTTGAACCGAACCGAATCACGAAACCGTGGCCTAACAGTTTAAACGGTTTGGCTCCATTAGGGGGATGAACGATTCGGTTAGGTTTAAACAGTTAGAAACCACGGTTTAAATGGGTTGATGGTTTTTAAATATTTTTTTAAACAACCTTTTCATTTTTTAGCATAATTCTTACATTTTAGGAAAAATCTTTAAAATTTTGAAAAATTAAAATTTGAAATAATGAAAATATTTAAAAAATTAAAATTTGAATTTTCACCTACGTTGAAAACTGAAACCAAGATTTTAACGGTTTAATGGGTTTTAAACAATTTGGAATTTTTTTTAATGGTTTCGTGGTTCGGTTCAATTCAAGTTTCAAAAATTTTAAATAGTTCGGTTTTGACACTCTCGAATTGAACCATTGTCAATTGTTAATTGCATCCCAACTACGAAACCATTTTTCCATAGCTTGCATCCAACCGGAACACAAAAAATTGCTTTTATGCGTCTTTTGGATATATTTGCTTGCTTCCCATGTGATTCTAGAAAGTCAATTGTGAGGGACTTTTTTGAACCTTTAGCATGTATTCGATAACCCTTTCCATAGCCATGATCTCAACAGGAAGTGATCCCATCTCAAGGAGGAGGAGGAGAGGGAGGGAGGGAGGGAGGGAGAGAGAGATTGTTAACCACTATCAATAATGTTGACAGTGGAAACTAGCTCACTATACCAACCATCTTCATCTTCTCACTCTTACACTCCATTTAACATTAAAAAATACATTGATGAAATAGGCTAGGTTATGTTTCTAAAATTATGCAAAGGACAACACAATAACTCATCAACTAACATTCACTTTTATTACTTGATAGAAAACCAACAACATTCATATAGATTAAGTATAGGTAAAATGCTCCTACTTCACACCAAGTGTATGTGATCACTTGAATGCGATTTTTGGATTTGTGAAGATGGCATCCTTTATGAAGGTTTACATTTTTGTGTATGCAAGATGGCATGTTGCCATGCTTATGATGAGTTTTTCCTTATTGGTTTGTGCATGTTGATTTGATGTTGATGTGTTTGCTTTAGCGGGTCTATCCTTTCCCTTCTCTTTTGCTCCTCGAGGATCCTCGATGAGTTGAGAAGCCTCCATCCCTTATCCCTCGCCTGGGGGTTTCCACGAGGGAAAACAAGGTTTCCTTCTTCCATTAAGATAACTCAAGGAACTTATTTAATAATAATAATAAATGTTACACACACACACACACACACACACACACACACACATTTATTTGTATTTTCTAAAAAATCCTCTTTTGCCATCTAGTAGGAATTTGTCTGCCCAAAGCACTAACGCAATTTGGCCGGCTAGGCACCGATTTCCTAGACTCCAGTGTTGTGGATTCGACTCAACTATTCATAGAATTTATTTTCTTTGTAACTTCTTCTCACGTATTGGGATTTTCAATCTGAATATTTTGTCATGCTCCTCATGAAAACCACAAGACAATGACACTTTGAGCACCTACATGTATGGAACTGAAATCTACCTCTTGCAAAATAGAGACAATTTTGCTAGTAGCTTTTCGCTCAAATTTTCAAGCTAGAATTTCCATCGCAATCGTTGTTCCATCTTGAACACAAGGGGAAAATTTTACAACCTTTTTTCTTGAATATATGAATCTTGATAGACTTGTATGAAAATATTTAAGGCAACATACACTTGATTTTAGAAGGCCTTGAGACTAAGATACAATCAAATTTTTTATACAATGATCAACCCTATTTCATAAAGTATGAGAGATTGGGATGATGAAACATATAAAATGAAAAGAGAGTTAGGAGGAGATCCTTGAGTTTTGGCATAGGTAGTCTATGATTGACAACCATGCCACTGTTTTGTTGTTGTAGGCCTCCTATGCACCCTTGTGATTTGCTATTGTCTTGAAAAGCCAGTCATTGGCAATGAGCTCTTTGTCTCCTTTTATAGCTTCCAAGAACCCTCTTACCAAGAATGATGGTAATGAAGCTGCACAATGAATCCGCTTCACGTGTATCTTAAAAGTGTAGAAACAAGAGGAGATAGAAGTAAACAAAAAATACTATGATTGTTGCAAGACATCCATATGTGTAAAATATTTCACGCAATTTTCTAAACTAGGGGTATAGGAAAAGAAGGATTTGTTGAGGTATTTGTCATTTAAAAAAAATTTCAACCATCTTTACTATCCACAACCTCGTTGTTTTCCAATGTGTTTTTGCAATGCGAGAACTAGCAAAGAGGAAAAAAGGAAAAGGCAAATGTAGACCGAAAGCTTCACATAACCAATTTAAGGCCAAAGTTATGCAAAATCGTGCCTCTAATTAGAAAATGAGCAGATGATTCATTCCGTCCCCTACATTTACACCGATTCCTTGGCTCGGTATCACATAAGTTTCTTTGTTGGCACATATAATCAAGGAAAAGGCGACAGAAGGATCACTTATCATAATTGAAAGGGAGGGTGTGGGCCAAGGGCATTGTGGGAAATAAACTAGAACCCAAGGGTATTCCAGTAATACTATTTCATTCCGTTTTCAGAGCAAATTCTCCACCTGTTAGAAGAGAAAGAAACCCCTCCGTTTAAACCTTGCGCGACGATGGTGGTGGTGATCGCGTGTCGAGTACACCATCGCTCTTTCCGACTGTACTCCCAGGCGTCCAGAAATCATCATCACCTTTTTTCAGCTCAGATCTCCTCAGAATCGCTTCATGGACTCTCTAGAAGTAAGCATCTCTTCCCTTCCTATAAAAAAGTCTTCCATCGCGGCTACATCAGGAATTATCTTTTGGAAGAAGTAAAGGAAAGAAGAAGAAGGGAAGATTCTAAAGAGATTGTTGTTTTCTGGGACCTTACCACGTGTACTGTTCCACATGGGGTTGATCCTTATCGAATCAGTCCTAATATAGCCATTTCGCTTCGAAAGAATGGATTCTCGGGGCCTTTGTCAATCCACGCCTATGGAAACACCAGATCTCTCAATGATCAAGAGTTTTTGCAAGCTCTCGTTTCAACTGGAGTAGATCTTCACCATATCCCTGGTGGTAAGACTATTCTTTCACTATGCTCTATGTATGTACATACAATCAAAAGAAATTGCATGAAATAAAACGTTATAGTGAGTGATAGAACACATACTGACAGATAAGATAAATGCCGTGCTATATTAACATATTTAGAAGCCTGAAATGACAGATGAGATTATTTCCATGCTGTATTTAGCATATTTAGAAGTCCAAAATGACAGATGAGATTTAGTGGTCTTATACTGTGTCATATTATTGTATTTGGAGGGCTGAAATGACATATCATACCAAAGAATTTATATCCTTGCAAGATCTGCCACACTGAAATGTTAACATCTCAAAAGTCAGGAGACAAAATAAATTGCATCCCAATGAGATCTTATGCAATTAAATGTTATATTAACATATTCAAAAGAAACTCATCAAATAGCCTAAATTAGTTACATCCAAAATGACATGAGACCAGAAAACTTACATGCCAGTGAGATCTGTTACAACGAAATATTAACTTTTCTGAATGCCTGAAATGACCGATGAGAGACCCAATAAATTATATTCCAGTGAGAGACAGTGAAATGAAATGTTTTGTTAATGTCTTCAAATGGCCAAATTAATGGAGCATACTAAATTAACTTATGTTCTAGTAAGATTTGATAAAATGAATCTTAAGTTCACATCTTGGAAGGGACAATTTCATCTATGCGATTGAATATATTACATCCCAGTTTGGAGATGATATAGTAACATCTTCAAAAGGCCAAAATTGCTGAGTGAACCACAAAGTAATGGTACCCTAAATCTGTGTGCTGGTAAACATATTGAAAGGGTTCTAAACTAAAGAGTACGTATTGAATTTAATTATATGTTCTTTAACTTGTTTGTATGCAGGCATGAAGAATTCAATCACTTACTGTCTTGTGGATTTGCTTTTATGGGTTAAGGAAAATTTACCACCAGCTCTTGTGCTGCTTATATCTGGTGATAAGAATTTCTCTGCTGTCATGCACAAGCTTCAGATGAGAGGTTATGATGTTCTCTGGGCTCATCCAGATGAGGAAGTTTCTTCTGATGTTCTCAGTCTTGTGGGTGAAGTTTGGGCTTGGGAGAATATTATGAGAGGCGTTGGAGTTGCAAGAAGATCACCCATGAGCAATATGCCACCCAGCAATGATCCATTGCAAGCATATCCTAAAGAAGATAACAAAAGAGATCTTGTTGAATTTGGTGCAAAAAAGAAACCACAAGGGGTTCCAAAGGTAGTTCTTAACAAGTTGTTGGATATTATAAGACTGAGGCCTAATGGATACACATTGGCAGCCTTTCGACGGCAATTGATTAGATCCAATATTGTACTTGATAAAGAATTCTATGGTCACAAGGATTTACTGTCCTTCCTGCTTTCCATTCCTGAATTAAAGGCTAGTCTGGTCTGGACGTCTGATAGGACTAGAGCATATATGTTTACTGAGGCGTCTGGTGAAGGTATCAACGTGAGAGGTGACAATGAGGTGATCCTACATGAAGAGAGGAAAGAATCGAAACCAATAGATCCTTCGTTAAAACAAATGGGAGATGCAGTAGAAGAGAAAAAGAATGCTATGGAGATGAATGTCTCTCAACAGAAAACATGCTTGTCGAAGAATGTGGAAACACATGAGAGTCCAATAAGAGCTACAGTGAACAAAAGTAAATTTGCTTGTATCTGGGAAGTGAAAATTCTGGGAATGGCTAAGCGATTATTAAGCTTTACAAAACCAAAGGAGAATACAGAATCTCAGGGGAAAACAGGGCTAAGTCATGATTCAAAATTTTGTAATAAAGCAATTGATAAATTGGGAAAACCAGAAACTGTGCTGGATGAATTAAAATTGAAGAATGATGGCAAGAATGTTAGAGGGGAATCCAAAATTGTTGAGATTAAGGGCAGCGAAAAAAGGCACGATCCTGAGAAGAGTCTGCCATTAAATATGGAGGAAGTCAATAAGTGTTTACTGGAAAATATCAAAGATGAAGAACACTTTAATGATTCTGACATGATTTGGAAGGAAATAAACCAAAGCAACGAGCTGTCTAAGGTGTTAACTCATTCAGATGGTGAAATTGATCAAGAATATCATCGTCCTAGTGAGGCAATAATATCAAAGTCTTCAGAAGATATGAAAGAGACGTTTGTTAAGAGGTCCAAAATTATCGAGATCAAGGGAGGAGGAAAAACACAGGGTCCTGAGAAGAGCCTGGTACTAAATCAGGAGGAAGGCAATATTCATTTACCAGAGAACTTCAGGGATGAAGAGCTCTTTAATGATGCTGGCACAAATCTGAAAGAAATAAACCAAAGTAAAAAGCTGTCTAAGGTTCTCACTCATTCTGACAGCAAAAGAGATCAAGAATATAATCATCCTAGTGATGCAGTAAGACCAAAGTCTCCAGGAGAGACGAAACCTGCATCTTTTGAGAAGTCCAAAATGATTGATATTAAGGGAGGAGATAAAAGGGAGGCTCCTGAGAAGAGTCTGCCATTAAATATAGTGGAAGGCGATACTTGTTTACCAGAAAACATCAAAGATGAAGAGTTCTTTAATGATGCTGTCACACTTCTAAAAGACCAAAAGAGCAAGTCATCTAAGCTGCTCACTCATTCTGACAGTGAAAAAGATCAAGGACGAGGTCATCCTATTGAGGCAATTATATCAAAGTCTTCAGAAGACATGAAACATCCATTGCATGAGAATAGAAAAGACCTTCCTTCCAAGGAAGAGTTGCAAAGTATAGGATTCACAGAAGAGATTTGGAAGATGTCTGTTATACATTTGGCAAGCGATAAGGGAAGACTTCAATTTACTAAAGATAATAGCATGTAAGTAATTTTCATTTATACTTGAAAGATATTCTATTGAGATCATGTACTAACGCCCAAATTCTACTTTTAAGAGAGAGAATTGGCTAATTGATAGAGAATGATTATGTTTCAAGAGTGAACACTATTAAGGGGCAATTTTAATTAGAAAATGGTTCATCTGAAAAAAATTGCAAAGATAGTAGAGAAGGTTTTATTAACATTTTCTAAAGCCTAAGCTGGCTGATGTGTGCTGAGGATTATGTATCAACAGTGGAGACTATCCTGAGGTCATTTAAGGGGAAAACCCTCCATGATTCAAAGCTATATGGGGAATGTGGGAGATGAAGAGATGCATTTCATTAAAATTTTCTTAAGTCCAAGTTGTCTTAAAGGGTTTACATGAAAAGAACGAAAATATCTGGATGAAGATGGGGACCTTCCAATTGTATTTAAAGAGGCAAGCGCTGTGACTGAACATTTGGATCCTGATGTATGCAAAGCATTGTGAATGATATACAAGATTTTTGTGAAAGAACTATGGTTTGCATCACTATATTGGCAACATCATTTGAATCTTGCTCGCAAACAATGATAGGGGATGATCAATGTTGACAGATAGTTCAGTCTTCTTGATCTTCATTGAATTTGGTTCTAATGTGCGTTGAGTTTAACTGACCCATGGGACGAACAAATCATTACAATTTAAAACAGTAGAACAAAAAGAACATGTAGAATCTGAATAAAGGATTAAGCTAATTGACGAAATACTGTGATTCCAGGCTTGAAGTAGACGAGCAAAGAGAATGCAGTGTTGTCAGTGGGGTTTTTGTTCTTGTTGGGATTTCATAATAGTTAGTACAACTTTGTCTTATATGCAAGGCATTCCAAAGTGAAATGTTCTTCTGTTTCTGGTATATGAGGTAGCATACGCCATGTATCCTCTTTTCCTGCTCAATATCAGTCAACCCCCAGTTTCTATTTTCAACATGTGTGACTATCCACATAAGTATGATTGTGTGTCTCGTTGTTCTGTGCATAGGTATGCAGTTGTAACATTGGGGGTTGGTGGCACTGGGTAAGTTTTCCAATATTGAGGATTAATGTGGCTGCAATAGTACTCAAAAGTAGATCGAGGTTGGGCTGTTCACATTTCCTATGGAGGGTTGCTGAGTAAACTAGAGCTGTTGCTGGCGCAACGAACACTATAGATTAACCCAACCCGGCTCTCCCTCCCATGCTACAACTCAATCAAGGTTCTAATTCAAAAGGCATCACAGTAGATTGTTAGGTCCATCTGCATCACCACCCTTGTTATTGACAAATTCACCTGACACTAAGGGTGCTTTCCTGGCTTTGGAGACATTTCTATCTTGGATCAGGCCATGTTTGAAGATCTCTCGAAGGCAGAAGTTTGAGTTCATCCCAAGGTCTTGACTGTAAGCATTAGTTAAATATCTGGTACCTAAGTTAAATGGTGCAATCATACTAATCTAGTTGGAAACAACATTTTAAGACGTTATCGCTCAATCAGTGTCATTGACCATTTTGGCCTCTTAAAATGCCAGTGTCATGGACAACGAGATAATCTACAACATGCAGTCTTGCAAACCATTTGAGGGGATTGATGAAGAAATTTGCCTTTCTTTTTTGCATATTAAGCATCCAATTTCCATGTTACCATTGGGAGTCGAATTTGGGGCATTGTCCTTATTCTCAATATGGTTTTAACACTCTTAAGGGCATAAAACTCCACTGGCCTTCTCTGGTTTCTTAAAGGTGGCAGCATATGAATTTCTTTTATAATTTCTCATTTCGTTCTGTAAGCTTGCCCACACGTCAGTTCTATATAGCAGAGTTTGTGCTGTGCATAAATGGAATATTATTTTGTTAATTTCCCATCTTTGGGTCGTACTCAAGTGGCACATGTTCTCAAATTCATGCTATTAAGATATGTTTGCTTCCATTTTCCTAGTTAGACATGTTGGAGGGTGGCAGCTCCAGACCTGCACTTTCTTACATCTTTATTATCTCTCTTCTACATTCTCTCTTTTCCTAGCTTCTTCTCTCTCTAGAATCTGCAATGCTTTAAATGCCTTCTCTCTCTTCTATTTTTTCCAAGATATTCCCCCTTATTCCTAGTTTATTGTACCTGTTTGGTAGTACAAGAGTCGCTTAACTACCAAACAACCATTTCACCCACGTTCCCCACTTGTGTATAAATAGGCTATACCAGCCTCTTTTGGAAGAACTTTATATTTGCTGCTACTTGCAAACAGGCTCTACTCTTTGGTTGTGTCTCTACTCTTTGCAATTATGCCTAACAGCTTTTCTCACAATACATCCTTTCCAAGTGTTGATTGTTTATGCCTATTCCAAGGTTTTTGAAACTTCTAATGACTTCAGTTGCCTCTTTATAATACAATACTGGCAGCTGGCGTTTAGCATGACTTTGGTCTTAGCCATGTTGACTGATAGGTTGCAGTTTTCTCAGAAAGTATGTGCTTCATGCAAAACCTTTTGCAATCTCACCTTAGAAGATGCCAAAAGTACAATATCATTGCAGAAACCAAAGGCAATACTTTGAAATACATAATGTTTGTCTTTTTCTTTCTGTTCCCCCAAGACGTGTTGGATGAACTTTTTTAGCTGATCAATACATAGAATGAATAGTGTAGGTGATAGATGGTATTTTTATTCACTCCCACAGTTCTTATGAACTCTCTAAAAAAAGCTTTCATTTGTCTTCACTTTGCATCTTAGTTGCTGATATATGTGCACCTCTTTACTCCCAAGTTTTTCCCAATACTGAGTATGAATATGCCTGTAATAGTTCTCAAAATTAAAATCTATGTTTGGCGGTTCTCCATTCATGTGGAGGGCTTCCAATGTGGATAAGTAAAATATGGGGTCATGTTTGTTTTTTCTAGATGTACATCTAAATATTTGTCAACATGCATCTTGCAAACCATTTCTGGATGTCTTGGACCCAGATGGATGAAAGAAATTCGCTTTTGTGTTTGTTCTATGGTTAGCATCCAATTTCCCAAGCATACTTCTGGAAGTGATTCTAAGGCATTGTCCTTACCTTCATTATGAACTTCTAAACTCTTCATAGGGCATAAAACTCACAGGTCTTCAAATGAAATGCATGGGTGGGAATGGTGCAAAGGTGGTTTGCATGAATGCAGCAGAGTCTGACATCATCTTGTAGAAATATGGGACTATATGGATCTGGGGTCTTGTGTCGTGGGCTCTGGTTTCAGGTGATACCAACATGATTTCCTTTGAGGCGCTGGGAGATCCTCTCTTGTGGGTCTGTAGCAAAACCTTTGCAGAAGTTCAAAGAAGAACAATGTAGCCTGTTCTTCTGCATCTTTTGCTCATCAATGGGGAAACACAGAATGAATGTGATCTATGGCACATAATTCTCTTCCAACGTGTATTTGGCCGGGGGCACTCAGCCCCTTTCCTGTTACATATGAGCTGAGCTCCATCTCAAGTATTGCTCCATACAGTGGGACATGGTATGATCAATCATCTGACAGTGCAATTGCACTGCCATGGTATGCCAGTGCAACATGCTGTGGTGCCATCCACGATGATGATCTTGCCCAAATGACCCATAAGACCTCCAGAACTAATGGGAAAAGTAGGAACCAAGCTAAAGTGGAAAATGAAGTATTCTATCTTGTAACTAGGCGTCAAATTTACAAATGTAAGAGGGAGATCTCCTAAAACTCTGGCAAACCCAAAACTATCGGTAAAATTTGTCTTATTTTCACGAGACCCAAAGGCATCGGTAAAATGTCTTTCTTATTTTCAGGTGCTTTTTAAATTAGGTATACTCATGATGGAACCCATGAATGGTTTTTTTAATTTGGGCATATGCCACACATACCAAAGCTAGATGGGATTCTGTCTCAGGCTGGTTAAGACTGTATAGGTCACATGCTCTCTTCTTCACCTGAATATCCTGTCAACGACCTGCTTCTATTTTTTGCATATGGGAAGCTGTATGCACCAGTCTGATGACACACCATGCCTTCTTGACATGCGTGGACTTGATAAATCGAGAAATTATGTGATGATGGCAGCAATATTTGGACTTTCGGAACTATCCACTATGGCTGAGTAAAATTTGATTTTTATATTGTATCGTCTTGTCCTTGATGTGGACAGTCAATAACTTTTCGACATCCTACCATGCAAACCGTTTAGAGAGAGAGAGAGAGAGAGAGAGAGAATTAGAATTAGAATTAGAACTAGAACTAGAACATTCATAAAGAGGTCAGTTTTGACCTATGGGACCAGAGTATACACGTGTTCTTGATATGTGTCTCCTTTCTAAAAAGGGGTATTCATACATTGAAGCACAAAATCTCTATGCGTGAATAAATCATATGCGTGAATAAATCATACGTGAATTGGCTCAACCTTCTCGGTGGAGTCTTAAGTATGGCACTTAAGTTATCACTCCCTCTTAGTATGTCAACATATCTTGAATGAATCGCACTATATGCCGAGTATGTGAAGAGCAAATGACATTCATCCTCTACTATGCCGTCATTGCATACTTTACATGCCTTCAAATTCATTACATTTTGATACCGTGATGCAACTTCAATACTTGTGAGATCTAGTGCGAAGTAGTGAAAGGGCTCTACGAGCATTACTACTTGTATTGGTAATGAGATAAGGTTGGATACGATCAATAGGCATTCTTGCTTTATATTGAGACCAACATTTAGGGTTGACATTTGAAATGTAGTATTCTCGCTTCATCCTTAATGAGTCCTCTTTATCCTTAATGAGTCCACCAACCTTTCCTCAATCATTACATAATGCATAGCATCGCCCGAAAGTTCTAAAAGATCATCCGCACCCCATCTTCTAAACCATTTTTTCATGTCACAACCCAACCGGATGAGTGTTCTCTCATGATTCTTTTGTAGCTTACATTCAACATTCCAAACAAGATGTGGTAATCGATGATTCGGCATATTCTTGACTTTTGTAATGTATGTATATACTCTTTGGAGTGCCAATATTTCTACGGGCTGAACACCTATTTCCAAGAGCATAACCTAGTAAGAGGTAGTGCATTTAACTTCTAATTGTCTCCTTAAAAACATCTTTTGAACTTTCTCAATCTCATTCTATTCATTAAGAGAGATGGTGCCACCCTATACTTCTACTCCATAAAGCAATATTTGAGTTACCATGGCATTGAACAACATTAGTTTTACTTCCCATGAACAAGTATTACTTCGGTTGCATTGGTTCTCCAAAAGGTAATACGATTTCCAATTGGCTTTGGTTCTAGTTTTGCACAAATAAATGGAGTGCATCTTTGGTTCTAGTTTTGCACTGCCATCATTTTTGTTTTCTCCACATTCACTCCTACAAATGTTACGTACTATCAACATCATATGAGGAGAGAGAGAGAGAGAGAGAGAGAGAGAGAGAGAGAGAGAGAGAGAGAGAGAGAGAGAGAGAACCCCTTTCTTATTAAGGTCTAATACTACAGGGAAAATTTGGTCAAGATTTTATTAGGGAGTAATATAACTGAAGTAGCCAAGTATCAAGAACATGAACTACAGAGACTTGCAAAACTTCTATATTCTTACTTACATCCAAGGATTAAGAACTCTGGCAAGGAAGGCATATCAGAAATTAGACATACCAGCTCTTCAGGTAAAACAATTGAGAGGCAGGACAACACTTCAAAGACAAAGACTAGCAAAATAAATTCTGTTGAATCCATAAAGACTACTGCGAAAATTGATATGGCAATTTCAGCACTTGATGCATCTATAAAGTCACTAGTTGAATCAATTGTTTTGAAAGATTTGAGGGAGATGCTAGTATGCCGTCTGAAAGATTGCAAAAATGGAGTTCAACTTGGTTGTGTGAAGCCAGAATTCAAAAAGAAATATGGATATGATCTTAACAACAAAGTCTTAGGCCATAGCTCTCTTTCTTCACTTATCAACACATTAGATGGAGTTGTTATGTCCAAAGATAATAATCCTATAATCAGGAAGTCACGGTCTGAGCCTAAAAAGCAATGACTGGGCTGGAATATGATCACTTCAATTCACCAGGTATATATTTGCATTCTATGTCTATAGACACTTCATTTACGTCTAATTTATACAAATTTTAAAAATATGTTTGGTCTTTGGGAGGTGAATATTTGAGTCATTCATAGCTGGAGTAAGAATGCTTCAAAAATATTAATAGAATCTAGAAGACAAAAAAGGAATGTTGAATATCAAAGCTACCAATGATATTTTATTTTAATAAGCCGTGTGGATAAAATAGTTGAAGAGCCGCCATATACATACATATTTATCCTCAATAAAATACAACTTTGCAAGACAGCAAAGGAACAATTCCAATAATCTTGGAGTATGAGGATATATATTCTCAGGTACTTAAAAAGAAGTACGATATATATCTGTAAATCTACACTACAGTACTTGTAGAGGTAGAGGATTTTGTATTTGCACTCCTTACCTCTTTGGTTCTGAATTAAGCAATATAATGTTTCTTATTTAAACTTAACCCTAGTTATTAGTTCTCTGGTTTAGGAACAAAGTATTGAACACGGTAAAAATGGGGTGAAGATAACCATGAAGTAAAGGATATCCAAAGTAAAGTGAGATTTGATCTCTATGGTACTTCGCAACCATACAAATACCTTACATAAGCAAACTAAATGAGTTAAACTAAAGAGCAATGGTTCCATATAGCGTCATGATGTTTTCATGGGAAGTGAAGCCTCAATGTAATCATTTTTGTCATTTATTTACCATATACATTACCAGTCTTATGAACCCCAATTTGGTATTGAATCGTCCTCCCTTTCTTTGTTCAAAAGCAGCTATTTAGGCCTTATACATATCTTCGATTGTGCTAGCATTTAGACAGTGTAACATAATTGCACAAGAAACAAACCATTGAGGTTGCCTAACTATTTATTGATTGCATGCAAGTGGTGATTCATCGATGATGGTGTTGAGTGGCAAGCTCAACTGGAGCCAAATCAGCTATGCCCCCCCTCCTCTAAACTGCCATAAGAGGATTTATTGTTGCTTTGTAGATTTTTGGAAAGCCTTTGATGCACTTGTAGATATGCGTGTAAAAAATATGCCTTTATGAATCCATGTTATTAAAAGTGTAATTTTCGGAAGGGTTCTTGGAGGTTGTGGTTGGTACAATTGGGGTAAATCATGGACGCCCATTAGCACTCACTCTCTTTGGTTTCTATGTTGAGGCAATGGTCTAGGAGCATGCTTAGTGGGTATAGCCAAGTTGATATTACAATGTGTTCATGACATTGTGCTAATCTTTGACTATCTAGAGGGATTACAAAGACATTTGCATGCTTTAACATCATTTTATATTGATCAATGTTTGTCAGAGCCTTGATAAACTTGAAAGTGATGGTAACTAGAGTCAATGTACACCACTCAAGCATGAGTGACAAGATTGGAACTACAATTCTACTTTGAAGAAAAAAAGGTGACATGGGTTCTCCGTATGGAGTTGCATGTGTTCATTGTTCTCATCGATATGTAGCCCTTGATGCTCTTCAAAGGCAATGTGCACGCATATAGTTCCAAGAGCCATAAAATGAACACTGTCTATTTGACACCAACTCTTCTCTATGAAGTATAAAATTAAAAATCTTGTCTTCCCAAGGCAAATAAATGGATATATTTGGAGAAACTTTAATTGCATGATCAAGAGCAAAATATCATTTCCCCATGCTATAATTCAAATAGAGATGGGACAAACCCCAATGATCGCCAATGCATTGTTTCAACTAGTGATCAATATCCAATGATTTTGGAAGCTCTTTGAACAAAGGTACACAATGTTGGTGTTCATGTCATCAAAACAGCCCTCTCCAAAGTGGGATAGGGCAATTGCAAACTTCATCACATTTGTTAGAGATTGAGATAGTAGGTATATATGCATGCTAATTGTGTCATCAAGAAAGGAGTAAGAAGAATGCTATG
This sequence comes from Azolla caroliniana, assembly GCF_043228905.1. NCBI lineage: Eukaryota > Viridiplantae > Streptophyta > Polypodiopsida > Salviniales > Salviniaceae > Azolla > Azolla caroliniana. The sequence continues at coordinate 21,793,503 of NW_028230445.1, forward strand.
TTTGACATTCTATTGTTTTTTATGACAAAACACTACTTACAACGGGTGTCATAATGGAGTATGGTCACCCACTAACTACACTACATGGGTAGTGGAACATGTTGAAATTGCCAATAGGCAAGACGAACACTCCACTGAGGAAAGAATTTCCACTTGCTCTAATAAAGAAAATTGCCACATTAGTACTCCCTTCAACTTTCAAAAATATGCTCACTCCATGCCTACCAAATAAAAAAGCATTGTGCATATCCCAATTATAACGCAATGCCTAATATTTGAGAAATAGGAAAACGATCTCCATCTCTGATTTTGGGTCAACCTTTGTAAATTGTGCAAACACCCACTGTCTAGGCGTCAAATAACATCGTGATGAAACTTCCCAAATTTGACAAGCAATGGGACATTGTATAAAACGATGTGTATTATCTTTCTCTAAACAACACAAAAGAAGCAATTACGTGTTTCTAGTCCACGATGCTTTAGAGCTAATCCTATAGGTGATCCTCCAATCAAAACTCTCCAAATGAAGACCTTTGCTACAAGGGACAATTTAGAATGCCAACTACGTTTTAAGATCTGCCACCACCCGTGATCAGATTTGTGTATTTTCCATTCTTCTTTAGCCTTAGATGATAGCCATCCAAGAGACTCAACTGAGCAATGATACAAAAGATTAGTAGTCACTTGTAACAACGACGTCTGACCCTGTAAACACCAATCAATCCACGGTTGTTCTCATGTTTGTAGACGTAAAGGACCTTGCATCAATGCAATATTTTGTAGTTGTTGCCAGATAAACCCATAATTAGGCGGGATGCGTGATAATTATCACACTTCAACAAACACCAAAATTCTTTGAGATGGAGCCTCAACTATATCTCCCACCTCTTTGACCCCCAAATGAAACAAACGATTAAATTGAGAGTACAATCTCTCCTTTCTGGCCAACATAATAACCGAGAAGACACAAGTAACTCTTTTGCAAAGAATTACTATGCTCTCTACTAGGTGATGGTTTCCATACACATAACAAGAGGGCTTCTTACCATGAGATAACCAAATGTTGAACATATGAAGAGGGTGAAATACATCCATTCTCTCTCTCTCTCTCTCTCTCTCTCTCCAAATGTGAAGGCTCACGCTTCACACATTATACTACACATGTTGCACCTAACCACAAAACCATATTCTTTGTGGAACGGGGAAACTGTACACAACATGTTAGAGCCCATCCGCCACTTGAACCATTGCTTCCATGTGACTTACCTCACATGCATTGCGATGTAAGACGGGTTGTTGGGGCACAAGTGATGAGAGTTTTCAACGATGCACACTTTGCCCTAACGAAGTTCGAGAGTCTAAGTACCACACTTTGATACAATGTTTTTCCTTTGATCATATTCGATGATGCTTTCCACACATCTTCAACCAAGCCTAATCCTTGCAAGAATTTCTCTCACTACCACACTGTGGACTCTCAATAGTAACATTCATTGGTAAGGTTTTTGAACATCGAGTCGCTAGCACCAATACATTTTAGAACCTATTCCATTGTCTTCCATCCCAACCATTGCTTCCATACAACTTAGCTCATCACACTCAATACAATAAAGTGATGAGAGATTTTTTCCCTAAACAAGTTGGGTGTTAGAGTAGCACACTTTGATGCAATGCTCTACGTTTGATCACATTTGACTGCTTTTTGCACATCCTTGACTACATGCAAATCTTGCGCAAATTTCTATCACTATCATAGCGTGCACTCTCAATTGCAACATTCATTAGAAATGTTTTTCAACATTTAGAATCCCTACCCACTTTAATGTGTGTTACATGAAAATGTTATATTTTCAATCTCCTATGTCATATTTGAACTCCAAAACTATAATAAAATCTATTCATCCATCAATCCGTTTTATCTATCTCAACTACACAAATCTTAGGCCATTTTAGTGCCCAACCACCCATATGGAACACTTTCTCGGATGACAATAATAACATACATTCTCTCGTAGAAGAGATCTTTCATATGATATTCCATAGTACCATCATGTACATAATGAGACCTAAGAAAAGTGACTCAATTCTACCTCTTGAGAGGAATGAATTGAGTGGTTGTGTAGACACGATAGCTTAAACACATGACTGATGCTTCAAGTATTGGTGCCTATCTTATGGTAGTGGTGTCTATCTATCTAACTGGAGTCTGGTAAGAACATTAGCTTTTCTATGTTTTTAAGGACTAGTCCTAAACAACTAGAGGCCAATCTGTAAAGTGACTGAATTGAAAGAAATGCAAATAAAAATGGTTGAAGTGATCATGGTCGCATCTAAAAATGATTGGAATCCATGTTGTGAACACCTTAGAATCCATTAGAAGTAAGGGAATGGGGAATTAGGAGAATGCCATGTGTTGGGACATTTTGTTGAGTGACATTTGAGTGTGCCCAACCCTACTTTCCCAAGCGACAAATAGGTATCCCAAAATAATGAGAATGACTTCAAGGACATACAAATAATGTTCCTAAAAAGAACCAACAATTGTGCCTATAATGACATACAAACAATGCCCCATTTGGGGTTAACCAATTATTCCCTGTGTCTTGATAGTCTGAGAAAAAAACGAGACATCAAATTTGAGGCCATTACTAAAGTTTATAGTTATATACTTAAGGTGAAGGAAATGAACATGCATAACCTACTCCTATGTGCATTAAACTTCTAGCATACACCACATAAAATCAAGATATTATGTGCTAAAAGCACGATGTGAAAGCATGGCTCATATGAGAAACTTAAGACATTGCTACAAATTATAGCATTTGCTCCCACAATTACCATATTAAATTTCTAAACATTTGTTTTGGAACATTAATTTTTTGGGTTTGATTCTCAACTCAACTCATGGATTTGATGTTGTGTTCATACAAAACATCTTTTAAATCTGGTTTTTGATAACGTATAATGTTTATGCTATTAAAATAAGAAACTTTACAACATTTTCCACCATATGAAACTTGAAGGGCAATGTTAACAAATAAAAGATTCATGAAATGGTTGGGTGCAAGTTGGAACTTGGCATACACAAATGGGTCATGGACATTCTAAAGGAGAATATCAACAACTTGCACCTGCATTAACCATATGTGGTGGGAAGATTATAGAGTATTATTGATTACACGCGACACCATCTTATCAATAATTTCCATGTAGAGGAACACAATAATAGATATGTTGTAAGGGCCCTTGAATTCTTTCTAGGGTTTTTCTCTCATCAATGATTTCATTGAGTTTACCTATAGATAGTCAAGACCATAATAAGATAAGAGTTGGAAGGTGCTGATACAGGCCCTTTGATTTCTTTCTAGGGCTTTCCTCTCATCACTTTGCTCGTTGGGATGGTGTTTAGTCTTTTTCACCTAATAGAATAGAAATTCTCCCACTACTCAAGTAGTTTAACGTTTGGATGGGGTGATCTAAGAGCTTTTTCATAGAGTCCTACTACATATACATGATTCCAAATCAAAAACTTTCTTGTCTTTGTCATCTTTCAAAGCTTTCATGAAAGTGGAAAGTTGTGAGGCCTAGCCAATGAAATAATAAACCATGAAATCAAGGATGTTTATACTAATGTGAATGCACATTTTCCATCCACTTTAACTCAATGCAACAATGTCCAACAACTCTTTGAAAGCACCAAGAACCATGCTTCTCTCTCTTTTCACACAAAACTAATGATTTGTGAACAAACGATTCATTTGATACCTCAAGGAGAACAAAATTTATGTGTTACTCACCATCTATTGTGATTATTGATCTCTAGAGGATGACAATCAAGAACATCATCCCTATATCTAGAATTGCTTCTTTTATGAGCATTTGTTGGATAATTGTGTTGTGCGTCATCTATGCAATGAATACAATGAATAAACCACACCCTAGTCTAGAGGCTAAATATCGGGATGATATAGTGAATAAATGACTAGTTTGATATTTAAATAGGAAAAGTTTTTAGAAACTAGAATATTTCAAATACATTGATAATTTCGAACACATCCTCAAAATTTTGTCCATATCCGAAAGAAAAGGTGTTTTTACACATGATTCTAGAGCAACACACGATTCCTTCAATACTTATATTCCAAAAATGTATCCAAAATGGGTGCATATAAGACATCTTTCACCTCTTTGAACACAAAAAGCTTGATGGTATGGTCACATCATTGCTCGAACTTACAATATTTGAAAAGTATGTCATGGTATGATTACTTTTTTGTGTGTGGTATGACATCTTACAACTACTTTTTAAAAAGTTCATGATTCTTCGCTTTAAGAGGACCCCCAAAACTTTATGTCACCTTTCTAAAATTGCATTGAACTTTGTTTGATTCACATCACCTTATGAATACATGGATGTGAAATTGCTTCTTGAGCAAAAGATAACTTTTTGGCAATTATTTGTCTCCTTTCTTGTTCATTAAGATTTGATATTCACAAGAGTTATGTAGAAAGTTGTGGTTTGAAAGTTGGGATAAAGCCCCACAAAAAAGTAGGCATTATGAGGAAAGTTAGAGATGCCAAAACACTTTTCCTTCTTCCAACACCAACAATATGAGAAAGTAAATCCTTGTAGGGATTGCCAACCAAAGAAAGAAAAAGCTTGGTACATTACTCTTATGATCATTACGGTTATTGGTTCCAAGTAAACTACCTTGTCATTTCATTTTTCAACCTTTATGGCACATGGGCTTTTACTTTATAAAAAGTCCCATCTTACCTTGTAAATTTGCTACTTTGAGACTGGCAGAAAGCTAGGGGATATCATGGGAAACATTTTTATGCTATGGTAAAGGACATAAGGGCTAGGGCAGTGTGAAATTTATGATATAAATATAAACTACCTCACACATAAGCTTGGATGGCTATAGGAAAGTTATGAATGACTCTACTAAAGAATTGGAAAAGAAGAAAGAGAACGAAGAGCACAATGTAAAGTATTTGCCTTTATACATCATATAAGAGGCTTTAGACGTCTCCATCAAGTTGTTCCAACAAAATTTCGCTTGTCTATTGATGAGCTTATATAATTTAAATTTAAATGTACAAACATGATGTTGTGGTAAAGTGTATGTTTTGCAACCTAACATTTGCAGATATGAATGTTGATGAATGGGTTAATGCTTCAATGTCGTGTTCTTAAAGTAAAAAGCTATTTCAGGGCATATGCGCTAGAATTGTCCCGAAAACCAAGTATATGACTTGATTTTCCACAACCCAAGGGCTGAAAATGATAATATTGGTATTAATTGGTCATACTAATAAGAAAGACAAAAAAATGTTAATTGCACACATGAAAATATTAGCTTTACAAAGAAAAAGATGCTAATTGTACACATGAAAATATTGGCTTTATAAATTGACCTTCCACACCCTAGTGGTTGAAAATGATAGCATTGCTTTCTAGTGAACATGCTAATAAGAAAGAGAAAGTCATGCTAATTGCACACATACAAATATCGTCTTTACAAAACGACTTTTCACAACCCAAACGTTGAATATGATGAATTTGCTTTTATTTGGATACTCTAATAATATAGAGAAAGGTATGCTAATTGCCATGACGAATAATCGAATCTTGATCGATCATCCTTAACAAGATTTGTGGCATGACATCAAGACATCTAAAAGAAGCATTTTCTATCTAGAAAAAACTCTTCTCTTTGTGTTGATATCACGTGGATAATATATATGTTTTTATCCATGTAAAATTAAAGACATTGCAACTCTTTGGACTAGAATTTTGTATTATGGATCAAGTTTCACAATTTCTTTTCCATGTGTGTTATCCATCACTTCTTGTGATATAATCTATACGATGACTTTGGGAGTCCCGTTTTATGCGTTGCATCAAAGTGTAGAACATTTCCTTCGTGAATGCTCATAGAAACTTTTGGTTCAAATTGAGAACACATACTTCTTCAAGTTTGTTGTGATTTAGGGAGATGCATATTGTTATGTTTCATTAATGAATTTAGATGATTATATTATAACTTGAAATTAGGAATTGGCAAATTATAATGGTCAATGTTTAGTTCAATTTTAAAGCAACTCAAAGAAAAGAAACAAAGATGATGATTGCGTCATTAAACAAACATCCAACTTTCCACTAACATGACCTTTATTATAAACTCAAGTAGGTTGATAGTTTGTACGAATAACCTTTTCGCAAACATCGTCTTTACTAATCTTCACCCTCCCCAAGCAAACACATTCTCACTCTTTATACACATTTATTTCATCAAGCACATGTTGATGTGGGGTGTGTGTGTGTGTACATACATCGTAAAACCTTTCATGAGACAACATGATCAAGTTCTAAGATAATTTCAAAAGTGAACAATAAGCAAATGATGTTACCTTGTGAATATCACGAAACAAAGGGTATGAGATGTAATCAATGACTTCAATCTATGTATCACAGTGTATTATGTATAGATATACAAGAAATACATATAAGTACCACAGATATATTATGTAGTGTGTTGCCTTTTTGCTTCTTTCTCATTTGGTGGCCCTTGGAGTTGCCCAAAACCAAATAAGTGAGAAGTTGCATTCAAGCGGTCACTCTACATATTTCTATGGCCCTAATTGCTATCGAAATTGGTGAATATATGTTTCTTTCTTTTAATTATACATAGGAAGTTAGCAACCGAGAGGAAAATTGCTTTGTCCTAGGAGAAAAATCCTTAGTCCTCGGGGACAATCCCTTGGCTTGGATATTTATAAGTTCCAATTCACGAGAGGAAGGTGCACAATATCTTAGGAGAACTATCGGCAGTCATATAATACGCATATTACGCGAGCATAACGTGATAGACAAGATACTATAGGATCGTGCATCATCGATGACCTAGAAGGAGGACAATATGATGTGTTCTAAATTCATGAAGGGTTGAACAAGATATTGAAGCCAACAATTTCTTCCGCGTGGCGATTGGAATGTAGAATGATTGCTTGCTTCCTTTCTAAGCCAAGTTGATAGATCATAATAACCAAAAAATAAAATTGAATGAATGCTCAAAATGATGTACTAATATCGGACTACCCAGTGGGCACATACCTTTTTGGAGTCACATCAACTGCCACATCTCTTCTTCTACTGCGTCCTACTAGTTTTTATAATTGTTTGTGGGGTGCATGTGTGGGGACAACAAAAAGAAACAAAAGGATTGTGAGCCAAGCTTTCAAAGCTCATTTGAAAAACTTACAAATGACTAAATATACATACATGCAAGAAGAGCCAATTAGAATTAAGGAGCTGGACCAATGTGCTTAGGATATCAATTTGTGATAGTCGCACATAGATATGAAAAATTATTCCCCTACACGAGAAATTGTGTACATACATATTTTTCGAGTGCTTTGTATCTTAAACGGGAAACTCATTTCGTCATTTAAATAACTAAATCTAGTAACCATGTCCTAAAGCTGGGAAAAATCATGTTATTGGGTCATCATTCTCTTGTTCCAATAAACCAAGTGTAATGGCATTCAACCAACATTCAACTAAGCCCACCACCATATGTAATTGGTTTCACAAGGTTTCTACATGCTTGCTTGAATAGCTTGTTTGCATATATTTAAGAGATTCTAGAATAATCCCCCTCCATCATACAAGGGCAAGTGCATGCCCACACAAGTGACAAAACCACAACTCTCAATTGTTGTTGACCTTAGTAAAAATTGTTTACTCATTTGTTCTATCAAAACTGAGTGTATATCTAACCTTTATTTATTTTTTCTTCCCTTCATCCCTTGCCTCTTATAAAATTTACTTAACTTTCAAATGTCAATTCAACACGAGTCATTTGTAATATCATTATGATGGAATGATTTGTTTTTCTTTAAGTAGCAACTTGCATGCAATGGATTGGAGGCCAAACTATTTTATAATCGAGCATAAAGACGAGTTAAGTGGTGTTTGGTTCTTGGTTCTATACTTTCTATGAGGATTTGTAATGTGATCATCGATGTATGTGGCATGTCCTATATAGACATCATGAGCCACAATCCACTCGCGACTATGAACTCAACTGCTACACGAGAGCATAAATGTTACTCAATATTGGTTAATTTTTAAAGACTTATGATACATCTTTGAATGCCTTTCCCATCTACAAGTGGGACAAATGCCTCTTTATCTACTTTATCATTTATAAGTGGGCTGATGTACACACTTGTGCGAATCAAAATTTTATAGTGAAAGTTTTGGTACAAGTTGAAGAAGGATGGAAACATTCTAGCACTGTTGTTGAATGAATTGTAGAAAGGGTAAACCAAATTCCAAGAAAAGTGGTGCTTTCTGAAGTTCACAACCTTTGTTGGCCAGAATCTCCCAACTTCAAAAAAATTAAAAACTTTTAGTTTGCTTTTCATGTCAAAAGGAAGTTTCTTGCAATGAAGAACCAACCATTTCTTATTTTTACTAACTCTGGGTGAGATTAAAAAATCTCAAGAACCATGGGTTGAAATGTTTTATGGATAAGCACATTTACATTTGGATATTTAAAAAGTATGTTGTCATTATCATTGTGCACATGATAAGTAGTTTTGAAAATACCTCTTCTATGTTAAAAAAAGATCGTAAATACTCTTTCCTACTTATTTAGTACATCGTATAAAGCTGAAAATGTTGGTTTGCCTTCCAAAGAAATTTGCATATATGTATCTAAAATGTATAATGGACAATGGCATCATACTTTAGAACAAATTTGTATCCACTTAAACATATCATGACCTCATGTTAGAAATTCACACGAATGATAGAAAATAGTTTATTTTGTGTACACGTGTGGATGTAAAAGACATTGTTTTATTATGACGTATGAGCAAAGCAACAACATTTACACTATTCTTGTTTCAACAAATTTGCCTCCATGGCTCTTGTGTATGTGCTTGGTGGTGACATACCCAATCTGTCTTGGCTAATGCAAAATAATATACCTTATACATGTTGGGCAACACAAAACAAATGTCAATAAATTAAAGGAGCAGAGTATGGATGAACCATGATGATGAGAGCCATGGTCAAGAATCACACTCAACTTGTTGTTTAGCCTCCTCGGGATATTGCTATAGAAAGATGAGAAACAAACACATGGGTCATCCATATCCTTCTAAAGATAACTATTTTGAATATAAACACCAAAGAGATCGCATGTGCCTTTTCACCAACATGATAAAATGCATATTTAAAGAAAAACAAACTCTGTTGGTCAACTATATCTTGACATATTGAATAGCTTATGTGTTCTTCACATTCTTATTTTTTCCATTTGGAAAATTGTGGTTCTACTTCGGAAGAATAGCAGACTCATATAGAATATGATATCGTCACCCTCATGCCATTTAAAGAACAACAAACTCCGGATGACATTGGTCAACTATACCATGAAAACTTGAATAGGTTATGTGTTTGTCACATTCTTATTTTTCTCCATTTGGAAAATTGTGATGCTACTTGAAAAGAATACCAAATAGAATTTGAATTTGTCACCTTCATGGCATTTAAACTAACAACAGACATTTCTGTTACATTCACAAAAAACCATAACCATCATGAAGCCCACAACACAATGACTCCGACAAATTTATATTGAAGTAACAACAATAACAATTGGTGTTAAGACAATCGTGGAAAAGAGATGAGAGAGAGGTGGCAAGAACATGGGGAGATGATAGTGGATGTTGTTAGTCGAGCAACAACAAGGATAGATCATAGGAGCATGCAGGGTGAGGGGAGATGCATTTGGCAATAAATGCTTTATGGCATCCAACACACTAACGTTATTGCTACAATGGTTTCGAGTTTATTGTTAAATTTCTTCTAAATGTTTCTTTTATTGCAATATTGTTTAAACCATTGAGTCAACAAAAGTTGCATTGTTGCTAAACATTGGTACCACTTGCAAGTAGGTTTGTCTTCATTTCGTGCTTGCATTACATGTAGATTATCTTCATCTTGAAAACATCATGACATAGCCCTATTAATATGCAAGAACTAAATTATTAAAGAATCTAATTCAAGAACTACATTAAGAACTAATTAGCTTCTCCTGTCTCAAATCAAGCGCAAGTGACATGGTTTTGGTGAAAAAGGAGATCGAGTTGTAGAATATATGTATTCGATGCTTAATAGTCAAACATGGTAAAAAAAGAACAAGTAGGCATTAAACACGAAATGCAATAAAAGAGTTTTCTTGCATAGCTTAGGCAAGATTATGTTTGACTAATCGATGCAACAATTTTTTAATATGGTATGTGTATGTTTAGGAAACCTGTGTTTAAAGTTAATTAGGCACGTCCTAATAAGATGTCTCTTACATCAAATATTGGAAAATGTGATATGAAATGTATTAAGTGTTTTTGGTTGAGAGAGAACTAGACGTCGTGAAACATGGTGATGACTTATCTTAGACACGTGGAGTCACTTATATGTTGCCAATCCATAAATTTCGGTTCTACACATTAATTTTTATGCCATGATTCTTTCAGATGAACTATGTGGCATATCATTGCATTGAACTAATGACATAAGGGTCATCATAATCGATGCATAGTATTTTATGTTCATCATTCTCCTTGTTTTGGGTTTTTATGCATGGCTTTAATCCAAAATATGTGTGAAAATCATGTTCTTGTACATATCAAACCCACTTGATTAGAAGATTGTTATGTATCAACAACCCCACCTGATTCCATCTTTTCAAGTTGTAAGGATGTAGAAAAGTTAAGAGTGGGGGGATCGATATCGTGAAAATAAAGAGCCACCTATTTCCCTTTTAAAATCCTAAATGGTCACGTCCTAACATACTAAGTTATGTGCATAAGATATTGTAGCACAAGGATAAACTGAACACTAGTAGTAAAGGGGTTAACCTATTGGCTATGATATTAGTTGTGAGTTGGCCCCAACAACACGACCTTAATGCATCCCAAAAGACATTGTTTGAGTAAGTCCTTATAGGTTGCATGAGTTCATAAGAAATGGGATCCAACACCCACAATCTTTTTACGCATACTAGTTTTCCACACAAACATATTTTTTTAACCAATGGTGATATTACCATTCACTTATTATAAGTTTTCAATATCTTCAATCTCTTCAACAATAGCACAATTCTTGCGCCCAAATGTTTTATCAAAGGCTCACCTTTATAACACTTATTTATCATAATCTAATTACTTCTCCTCATACTAACAAAGATAGTTGTGTACTTTCTCTTTTTCCAAGAAATTCTACATAATCTTTACCTTAAAGGAATCCCGTTGGATAGTTCTTTATCATACTAGTGTCTTGGACATATGAGAATCTTAGCCTCAATTTCAAATGTTTTAAATGATCGTGTGTATTGTTATTGACTCCTCACCCAGTTTAAAAGGATCTATTTTCGCATACGTGTCCTTTTTTCTCTTGAACTGTGGTCCATAACCTTGCCTAGTCACGACATCAAACCCCGTTGGGTGAATCGTGTGGAAATTTCACCAATACATCATCAAAGCCAATCTTTCCTTGGTATATGATGCCAACTTAGGAGGATCGTATTGCAAATAAGCTTGTTGATGCAAAATTTGACTAATTTTCAACAACATGCGGTAACTCCAAAGAACCAGACATTTCTATGATTGAAAAGGAGTTAGAAAATTTTAGTTCTGTCTTAAAAATGTTGAAACTTGAACTCATACCACCCTAAATAGATTACCCTTGTGATCTGGCTAAAAATGAGTGTTTGATGCTTGGGCTCTTAAACAAGTATCTTTAGCTTGAAGGCATACTTACACAATACACTCTAGCACAAGGTCAACATGTTTCTTTTCCCTATATTAAAGAGTTTAAACTTGCAAGAATCACAGTTGATTTACTCTATTTGCTAGCATTCCAATAGCTTTACACAAGTGGTGACACTTCTAGGTTTTTGGTTGCAATCGTATTGTATTAACTTCTACTAGTTATCAGTAATAGAAAAATTACCGAAAGGGCATAAGTGTTTGGGGACCAAATGGGTGTCAAACTTGTTGTTTGGGAGCATTAATAAAGGAGGATACATATGGCGAAAACAAGACTTCGATTTCGATTCTTGTGATTCGATAAGGCTAAAATAAAAGCGAAAAGCTAATAGCGAACACCCTTTGTTTTTAGTTAAGAATGGGTGGATGTGAGAGGACCTTTGAAGAATTGAAGGGGCATTTTTCATCAACTTTTGTTCTTGTTCGGGCAAAATGTGATATGGGACATCGAGAAAAACAAAAGACACTTTTGAACTTAAAAAAAGAGATCCATTTCCTCTCCCTTTGACTGTTCTTCTCTACACCTTCTTGTTTTCGTTTATTTATTTATTGTGTGTTTTTTTTTTCCTCCTAAAATACCGTTTCCCCTGGTTGATGCACACGCGTCCTCCACCGAAAAAACAAAAATATTAAAATATGCTCATATTTTAGAGATATTACAAATGTGCATATGTATCTTTTCAAGTTTATCAAAACGTTACTTGGTCAAGATTATCAAGCTCCTCCTAATCACATGGAACTATAAGATTGAACATTTAATGAATGGGACATAATATACCTTTAGAGGCTAAATTAGCTTAATTTGTCGAATTATGATGAATCACAAGTAATCTAGAGTATACATATTCGATTGGGCAAACTAGGGTAATGCATACTCTTAAGTATATCTTACTCCGATTCATCTTAATTGTCATGTGATAAGGAGCCTCAGCTTTGATCAAGCATTTGCGGTAATTCTGAAATAAACAAAAGTATTTTCGTAAAGATATGTTGTACATACTTATATATATTTTTTACTGTAAAGCTAATGAATATTTGTATAAAGTTCACAACTTTAGCTTTATACCAGGTCATATGATCCATCCTAGTTGTTTACGCAAAATGAGGCAAATGAATGTACCTTAATAGTGTCTTGATGTTGATATAACATGAGTGTGTGTGTGTGTGACTAGTATATCCATACCCCTTGAATGTGGTCATATAGCAAATGAATGTAGCTTAATAGTGGCTTGATATTGGTACAACATGTGTTTGTGACTATTATATCCATGCCTCATGAATGTGATCACATACCATTTTTCGACAAATCTTTTTTCTTGATTTCTACTATGTCTTTCTACATCAAGATACTATATATCCTTCTAATTTCTGGTAGTGGTTTGATAGAAGCTAGCGCGTTGAGACAATTTTCCATTAAGTACCCATTGTTATGTTGAAGATTGCATGAACCGTCTATTGCTAGATTGTGCATTCAATATATATTGAAAGAATAATTAGCTAGTATACCAAGCTAATATGATATAATGGTCATGCTCATTGCTGACCATGAAATAGACCTTCTTGAAATACTTGACAAGTGTCCATCAAGTATAGAGGATGTTCAAACAAGTTCACTGCTTTACATGAGAATGCAAGAGTGATCGAAAGAGTTGAGGCCTCGAGAATGACGTACCCCTTATTGTTGAGCGTTTTATGTAATGACAAAAAGAGATTTCTGTGTTTAAACGAATTGTGAGATGCCTAAGTTAGGTGTTAAGGTAGAAGTCATTAGTATCCTTGAAAGACTTAGAAGATATAAACCAACTCTAAACAACCAAGTCAATAATAGCCCACAAGGATAGTAGAGCACTAGAAATATAATACGGTGGTGTGGTGTAATATAAAGACATATGTGATCTTGCAATATCGTCATTGCCAGCTAGAGACTCCATAAAGATTATAAAATTAATGTGGTTTAATAATCATGCATAGGCATAGGAAAATCTTCCACCAAAATCAAGGTCTATGGAGTGGAAGTCCTTTAAAATGTTGTCGAAAAGACTAGGTGATTGATCTAATCCATTCCATTGATGGTGGTTCTGTGCCTGCGTGCGTGCTCACACAAACAACTAAACAAAACAAAGTGCAAATTGCATAAGGGCTCCTTGTTCAGACGAATCTCTCACTATTGCAGAAAGCAAAAAAGACATATTGTCTTCTTCCTAGAAAGTGTGGTTATAAAGTCAAATTTTGAATGGGTTTGTCAATTCAACTTTAGTTGTTGGATAGTTCCATAGAGACTCACATTGATCTTGTTAAGAGTTCTCGCGCAAGAGGACAAGCATGAGAAAAACGCGAGTTCAACCAAGGACTTGGAGCTATGTTTTAAAACTCTCGAAAAGAGGGAAACATTAGTTGCACTACACACTATACTATGTTTATAAGGGACTACTAGATAAAAGTGGCTAGACGTAAAGTTAAGTCGGACATGTCAGCAAGTTGACGAAATTTACGTTAGTAGGTATCCAAAGCAAGCCACACATTGTTCATGGAGAAGGCAAGGTTGAATTGCTATAACATCCATCACACAAAATGTAAAGCGCCATGAGGCAAGCTCAAAAACGGTTACCTACTGCTATGAAAGGATACGAGGACATTATATTAAATCCACGTAGGTTCAGAGGGATCATGAATATGGAAACATAGGTTGCAATCGAAGATGGGGGAAGGTTTGTAGAACTTAGGGGAAAAACAAAGCGAAAACAAGATGTCAAAGGTCAGTTGTGGCATGGCAAGGGTCATACAAGTGTTACAGTAAGATGGTGAGTTCTGACACGAGGTGCTGAAAAGAAAAGAAATCCGCGCTTCCGGATATGTAATTCCGATGAAGGGGCTACGGGCCGGACGACAGAAGCTCGAGTTTGTTCTCGAGTTTGTTCGTGGTGTGGGGGGTGGGGGTCTTGGGGTTCATCTTTGGACACGTGACAGGAGTTAAAATAAAAAGAAAAGAAAGGGTTGTGGAGAGATAGATGGACATATTATTGGTATGAAGAGGTTAGTGGAGGGAGATACATACATACATACATATGTAACATAAACATTGAGGTATTAAAAGGAGGTGCGGTCACGTGAGAGCACGTGACCAGAGACGACAGTGTTAACTACAGGGGGCCAAGTTCCACCCGCCCCAACCCATAAGGGATGGATGGAGGGGACCGCATAATGTGAGCTGAGTCTTCCACCTCCTCCTCTTTTCTTTTCAAGCTTTTCTTAATTTTCTCTAAGCAGCGATTAAGGATATCAGATTGAAAGGCTTTGCGGAATACTGTATGTGCAGTGAAATACATACATACATACATACATACATACATCTGAGAATCAATGGATTAGTTAGTAGAAACCCATAATTAGCAGAGATATGAGATTGAGGGGCGTCTGATTACTCGGACTGTGTGTGGGTGTGTGTTGTGTGACACGTGCTGAAAAAATTGGAATCGATTGGAATTCCATTAGCAGATCTAGACTCCAGGGGCTTTTTCCCCAGATTAATTGATTGATTGGTTGGTTGATTGATTGATTAGTGGAGGCTACCTACGAATCCATCCATTTCTTTAAGCAGGGCAGGGGAGTGGGATCAGATTAAGGAGGAGAAGGAAGAAGAAGAAGAAGAAGAAGAAGAAGGGATTTATTTGAGGATTTAGAATATGCAGCAGCAGCAGCAACGAGCGAGCGGGGGGGGGCCGGTGGTGGCGGTGGTGCAGAGCCTGACGCCCGAAGCGGCGCGGATCCTGAAGCAGGCGGTGGCGGAGGCGGCGAAGCGCGGCCACGCGCAGGCCACGCCTCTGCACGTGGCAGCCTGCCTGCTGCTCGCACCCAACAGCCCTCTGCGAGCCGCATGCCTTCATGTCATCACTAACAACAACAACAACAATAATAATAATGGTAATGGTGGCCATGGCGATGGCGGTAATGGTGGTAGTATGGGCCCCGCCGCCCATCCATACAACAACAACAACTGCGATGAGAAGGCCAATGAGCGGGCCACGCGGATCGGGATCGGAAACATGGGCCCCTCCTCATCCTCATCGACCCATCATCATCCTCTGGGCATGGGCATGGGCATGGGCATGGGCATGGGCATGGGCAACTGTGGCATGCCACGCTGCCGCGCATTGGAGCTCTGTTTCAACATTGCTCTCGACCGGCTCAACCAGAGCCAGGCGGCTTCTTCAGCCACGCCTCTCCCTACTACTACTACTACTACTACTACTCCCTCCTCGCCTTTCCTTACCACCCACAGTAATAACAGCTATGCCCCCTCCTATTCCAATGCTCTGGTCGCTGCCTTGAAGCGCGCCCAAGCCCACCAGAGGCGAGGCTGCCCAGAGCAGCTGCAACAGCAGCAGGCGCAGGCCCCCCTTCTGGGAGTGAGAGTGGAGCTCCTGCAGCTCGTCGTCTCCATCCTGGACGACCCCAGCGTGAGCCGCGTCATGCGCGAGGCCGGCTTCAGCAGCACGGCGGTCAAATTGCACCTCGAAGAAGAAATCATCATGGCCGCCGCTGTTAACCATAACCATACCACTACCACCACCAATACTACTACTACTACTACTACTATTACTACTACTACTACTAATAATAATAATACCACCAATATAATGAACTCTGTCAATCCCCCTCTTCATCATAATCAACAGCAATTGATGATGATGATGAACCATTGCAACCCTAGTAATATTATTGCTTACAATTACCAGAATGGCAAATATGCCTGCAAAGAGTATATGAACCCTGCTGTTACCACCACCACCACCATTGCCGCTGGTTCAGCACACCATATTCACCCTGTACTTAATAACAACGGTCATAATGATGCGCTTCTCAACAATCTTGAGCACCTCCACAAGTTTGCTCATCCTCATCCTTCTCCACCTCCTCCTCCTTCTCCTCTTCATCATCATCATCAACATCATCGTCAATATGGAGATAATTATTCACCTGCAAGCCAATATATGACGATCAGTAGTAGTATCAATCCACTGCCCAACCATAACCATAGCGATAGCCATATTAGTCATAATCCAGCCATGGGTCAGATCATTAATCAGCGTCATGAACCAGTGTCAAGAATAAAGCATCATGGTGCCTCCAGCTGTTTAACACCTTTGAGGTAAATAAGAATAATACTACAGTTATTCATACATAATTCCTTTCAATGTTAACGCAAGACATTATAATGTAAAACTAGTCTCAATTAGCGTATCTCATCTCACGGCACTATATTCCTTCTCAATCCAACAAATTCAATATAAACTTCATCTGAATATAATATGTGTTTTTCTAAAAACCGATTTAGATTGAGAAAATATGAGTTCGTCATAACCATAATTGCACATGGGAAAACATGAATGATGTAATTGGGCATGCCTTCATGGAAACATGCTTCCTCTGGCACATTAGCCACCCTGCTCAATATAATGTTCGGCCAGGGACACAAGGGCAATTTTGGGCTGACCATTGATCTCTCATGGGAATTCAATTAGCTCTCCCAGTTTGGGCTCACATGAAAGAGTAGGGTATACTCTGGTATTATATATTCAGGCTTTTTTTGTGTGTGTCAGAAAAAAATAACTTTGTAAAATCCATGGACTCATTCTCGTTAAAAATGATCATTGATGCATGCATGGGATGGCTGTTTCCCTCCTTATTCCATTTAAGGTTGCCCTTAAATCATCACATCCTTAGATCAATGAATAATATAGTTGGGTTGAGCTCTGTATATGCATCTGCACTGAAATTCTGACCCGAAATTTGAAAAACGAATATTCATGTAGGTATGAAGGAAGACACAATTCGGAGTCGCTAACATTATCGCTACAGAGGCCTCCATCACCCGAACAAATTACAGTGCATCCAGAATCGAGCATCAGTTATATGCCTCCTGAATTAGAGCTGGAGACCAATAATATCGATTCACGACAATTCTCGGACACATCATGTTGTTCGGATTGCACGATGAAGTACGAGAAAGAGGCTCACTTAATGATGTTATGCGAAGAAGAGCGATTCTACAATGGGCATGAGTCAAATTCACCCTTATCCTGTTCTTCTTCAGTGGAACCCCCGACAAATTGCACTACAATTGTAAAAACAAGCCCTCCATCTGATGTTTTTCAGCTGCCTTCATGGCTTCAAAAAGCTCTTTCGGGTGTGGGTGGTGAAAACAGAGTCATTTCAGCTTCAACACCTAGTGCTGCTCAGGTAACTATTTCAAATTGCCTTTTATGATTGATTGTAAGGAAATGGAGTCTATCTTAAGGCCTCTCTAAGGATACATACTACTGTTATATATCTCGTGTTTTTTGTCATCCAAATTGAATTTTTTTGACTCATAATAGGGAGCTAATTTTTTAATCTTTGTACTGTAATGTAAACTAGGCCACCAGAGAGAACAAGATAGTATCCCAGAGATTGAAAGAGCTACAGAACAAGTGGAGTCAAGCGTGCAAGAGTCTTAATCACAATGGTGCCCATTCGAACAATGACAACTATGTTATCCCCAATCTAAATCTGTCACTAGATTTACAACTGCAATCATCCTCTAGTTCTTGCACCCAAGCCTCTTCCATAAATCCGCCTCCTGAGCCTATATTAAATGTTCAGAAGAAATCAAGGTTGAATATATCTGAAAATCCTGCTCGCCATCAGAAAAATGGAAGTATGGATGACGATGATGCTCTCATGAGACTTTGCAAAGGGCTTCACAAGAGAGTGAGCTGGCAACCACGTGTCATCTCCACATTGGCCCATACCGTGGCACTATGCCGATCAGGTCTGGGAGTTAAGAGAGGCCTGAAAGGTTCGACCAGTTCATCATGGTTACTCTTCTTGGGTGAGGATAGGCATGGCAAGAGAGAGATGGCAGAGGCATTGGCAGAGCTAGTATTTGGAGAAGGAAAGAAACCCATCTACTTACAGTTCAATAAACCCACACTAATTTCATCATCATCAGAACTAATTTTTAAGAATGCTTTGGGTCTTTCCGCCACTAGAGGTAAGATGCCAATGGATAGCATGGTAGAAGCTTTGAGGGCAAATCCGTCTTCAGTTGTTTTGTTTGAAGATTTGGATTGGGCGGATTCAATGTCTCGAAACGCGCTATTGAAGGCCATGGAGAAAGGAAGAATGGTGGACACTAATGGAAGAGATGTGAGCTTCAACAATGCCATTGTTATCATGACTAGTAGCTACCCTGGGACTAATACTAATTCTCAAGTTGGAACAAAGTTACATCATGTTAAAGTAGAAGAACCACCTCCATATTGCCAACAGGAGTCTTTAACTAATATGCACAATAAGAGAAAGGGAGGATTATCCGATGACCTTAGATATGGCTCAACCACTAAGAGATCTTGCCTTAATGCTAGCGTATGTCTTGATTTGAATATGTCGGCCGAAGAGAATATTACCAATGATGTCCCTGTAACTGACCATCACTGCATTACTTCCACCAATGGAGTCATCAAATCGCAATTCATCATTCCTGAAGATGAATCGGTGCTACGAGCATTTGCAAATAAACAACATTTGCAAGGCTTCTGTGACCTTGCTGATGCTGTTCTTGTCTTCGACCCACCTCCTGTTTAATCAATAACTATAACATTGCCATCAGATGGGCAACATTCATGCCACTCAGCTTGAGGAGCTTTGTTAAAACAGTGCCTCATTTATTCGAAATTAGAGTCTTACTACCTTGAATGCAGCCGAATACTTCTTCATACATTATTCATCGGCATATCCAACCTGACCTCTTGCCTTATTGGACTCGCTCCGCCTGTCTCTATTAAAAGATTATATCCTCCCATGTATCATATCACACAGCAAACATGTATCTCACATCAACTCCACTATTACTGACATAAGATGTGCCATGCATATGGTTCGCCAAGTGCATAAAAATAGTTCTGACTCATAAAGCATTCTTGAACCTTGCTCTATATGTAGTAATTATTTTACCTTAGTATATTGTTCTTTAGCTTTCTATCTTGTAACAAAACTATGAAGATATCCATTGCTACTTCTATGCAATGCACCATCCCAAGAGAGTGTCCACCGAAATCAGGTTAATGGTTCATAATGCAATATATAAAAAGATATTTTGTTTGTTTATTGAAGAGAAGATGGAGGTTTATTTGAAGAATATGTTTAATCCATGGTCTTTCATCCTACATAATAATGTTGAACCACACCAGAGCATACAAATCTGCTAGCATAGTAAAATGGCCTCATGTTGGTAAGCGTTCATCAAAACAAGGTTGATAGTATTTTAATCAAAAGCCTAAATAAGTACTCCCAATGAAGTCTTAAAACCGGTGTATTCCATGAATTTTCATACAAAACACACCCATCTTTGCAAACACCACCAACATGACGTAACCAAATTACATAGGTGTCCACTCCCGTCAGCATGACATGAAAATCCACAATACACAATTAGAGATCAAGCAATAATGGAAGAGCAGGAATGGGGCCAATAGACTTCACCGACAGAATTATCCATGGTCTGTATCTGAGTAAATGAAAGACTTTCTAGTTGCAAAACCCGACTTAAGCACGAAAATTTATTATCATGATGTTTTGGGAAAGTACCTTGACCTGAGTCTGAAGACCAATATATTTCTTACCCAACTTCCTCAAGAGTCAAGAGACACAGGGCGAAGTTGTTTAAAGACAGCAATGCAACCACACAAGCTTAACAAAGTTCAAATCACAACTTTCTTTAGCCCCATCCCTTGTGATTGGCAGATATATCTCCATTCTGGATCGACCTATTCCAGAGATCTTTTGAAGACAAATTACAATACATCTGACTTGAAAATCTTACATGCATGGATTATAAGATTCTTTACACACTTTATATTCTTATTATATTGACTTTTTCCACTTGTTTACATTTATTTTGCTTTGATGTTCTCAAAGACGAGACAAGATTTTAAGACGTAAGTTCTTGTTTGGCCTTATAGGCCATGCTTCTGGCTTCTTAAATGATGTTAATATTTCTTTCTTTCTTCAACAGATAAAAGCATATCTCCCGCTATTGCAGGTGCTTCCTTGCTTTGGAGACCTCTCCGTTCTAGATCAACCTATGATAGAGATATTTTGGAGACTAAATACAACATATCTGACTTGAGAATCTTACATGTACTCTTATTCCTTTTTTTTTTTACTTAGTTACACCTATTTTGGTTTGTAGTTCTCAAAGATGAGACAACACTTTAAGATGCAATCTCTTATTTGGTCTTATAGGTCATTATGACCTCTTAAAAATGTTAATACTTCTTTCTTTCTTTGAATATCATCAGGGAGTTCTTTTATCTGAACCATCCAAACTGCACAGACTCCTTCGAATCCAAGAAGAACTTTTGGCCTTTCTTACCACTTCAATTACGGCAGATCCCCAAGAACATCTTTCTCTTTCTTGAAAATTATGTATCTTCTCATACTTCTCATTAATACTGAACTTCATCTCTTCGGTAAAGGGAGTGATGCAGTAACCTCCTTGAAATTCAATCCCATTGAATTTCAATAGGAGCACTCTGACCCCACTGAGCTTCGTCTCTTCGGTCAAGGGAGCGATGCAGTACCCTCCATGAAAGTCAATCCCATTGAATTTCGATAGAAGCACTCTGACCCCACCTCTTGGAGACCTCAACTTTTTCTTCTTCTTTGCACAGATTTCATTTCTTGATGGCGAACTACCTCTTTCATCCATCCAAACTCCTGTTGATTTTGCAATCTCTTTCCTTTTTTAACTCACTATTGCCTTCGTTTCCTTCCATAGAGGACGACTGCAGACAACTGGTCTCAACTATGCACAGAAATAGTGTACCACACACACCTTAAATAATGACTATCCTTTTATAACATTAGCCTCTCTGATGGTGCTAACAATTTATCACAGCCTCACAATCCTTTCAGCATCCTCGAGGCTTGCAGTTGCATACATGTTCACCATACGAGAATAAGGTCTACCATCAGCTCTATCTAGTTCTATTGCCTTCTCAAAAGCCCATCTTCCAATATGCACATTACCCCATTTTTTACATGCACCCAAGAGCGTGCACCATAGTGGATGATAAGACGGCAGTTCCCTCATTACTTCTATAGCCTTGTCGAAACGTCCTGTCCGGCTGAACAGACCAACCATGCAAGTGTAGTGTTGTATTTGAGGAGTGACACCATATCCTCGTCTCATATTTTCAAAATACATTTCGCCCTCGTTCACAAGGCCAGAATGACTACACGCACTAAGAATACAAAGAAATGTTACTGCATCTGGAGAGATACCCTCACTTTGCATTTGTTCAAAACAATCTAGAGCTTCTTCAACGTGCCCCCTATGAAAATACCCTTCAATGAGTGCAGACCAAGAGACTACATCCCGAAAAGGAAGCTCATCAAGAACTTGTTGTGCTTTATCCAGCACACCACATTTCACATACATATGCACCAATGCATTGCCGAGCGTAGAATGTTTCTCCAGCATCCCCTTGTTAACAATGAATTCATGAAGTTGTTTCCCAATATCAAGTACTCCTCTGGAGCTACATGCTTTAAGGATGCAAAAGAAAGTTATTCTATTTGGAGAAAAACCATCACTTTGCAGCCTGAAAAACGAGTTTAATGCATCTTCTGCTTGACCCCATTGAGAATATCCTGCAATAAGTGCATTCCAAGAAACCACATCTCGGATGGGAATTTTGTCGAAAACCTCCTGTGCCTTTTGCAATGCACCACACTTACCATACATATCGACCAAGGCATTTCCAATGACCATATGCTTTTCAAGAAGCCCTTTAGCGATGATTTCATCGTGTATTCGTTTGCCCCTACCAAGTGCTCCTGTGCTTCCACATGCCTTCAAAATACAAGTCAATGTAGTCTCACTCGGGAAAACACTTTGACTGATCATCTGGTCAAAACAGCTCAATGCATCTCCTCCCTTACTCTGCTTGTTATATCCTACCATCAGTGCATTCCATGATACTACGTCATGAGCACAAAGGCTGTCGAGAACTTTTTGTGCTTTTTCTAGCTCGCCACATTTGGCATACATATCCAACAATGCGGTGCCAAGACGAGCATCTTTATCCAACAATCCTTCATTCATTATGTCACGGTGTATTTTTTCACCTTCTGCAATGGCTTCTATAGAGCCGCATGCCTTTAGTATGCATACAAATGTGATTATGCTTGGTGAGAGGCCCTCCTTTTGCATTCGACGAAAACAATTTAAAGCCTCCGATCCCTGCCCATCTTCAGCATACCCTGCAATCAGTGCATTCCAAGATACCACATCCCGAAAAGGAAGGACATCAAGCACTTGTGCTGCTTCTGTGATAGCACCACATTTTACATACATGTCAATAAGAGCATTTCCAAGCACAACACGTTGCCCTAGCAACCCTTTCCTGACAATCTCATCATGAATTCGTCTACCATTTTCAGCACTATGAGAATTTCTACAGGATTTCAAGATGCAAGTGAAGGTGACAGTATTTGGGGAAAAGCCATCATCACTTTGCATCTTTTGAAAACAATGCAATGCATCGTCACACTTCCCTTGGTGGGCATAACCCGCAATTAACGCATTCCAAGAAGCTACACACCGCATAGGAAGGTCCTCAAAGGCCTCTCGAGCTTTCCCTTGCTGACCACACTTAGCATACATATCCACCAATGCTGTACTAAGAACAGTGTCATTCCTCAACAAACCCTTGTAAAGAATCTCACTGTGAATTTGACAACCTTTATGAAATGCTCCCATGTTGCCGCAGGCCTTCAAAATGAAGGTGAATGTGATGGAATCCGGGGAGATACCCTCATTTTGCATTCGTTCAAAACAACTTAAAGCCTCTGAACCCATCTCTTTTTGGGCATATCCTCCAATGAGAGAAGACCACGAGACTACATCCCGGATAGGAAGCTCATCAAACACTGTTTGTGCTTTGTCCAGTGCACCACATCTGACATACATATCAACCAAGGCATTGCCAAGCACAACATGTTTTTGGTGAAGAAAGCCCTTTGTAACAATCTCATGGTGGATTTGTTTACCTTTTGCCAATGCTCTTATGTGACCACATGCCTTCAATACACAAACGAACGTGACCTCATCTGGAAGAATACCGTGGTTCAGCATCTTCTCGAAACATCTTAATGCTTCCTCCCCTTGCTCATCTTGAGAATATCCTGCAATGAGTGCATTCCAAGCGATGCCATCTTGAACGGGAAGCTCTTCAAACACTTGGCACGCTTTGTCCAGCTTACCACATTTTGCATACATACTCACTAGTGTGCTTCCAATATAAGGATGCTTTTCAAGCAACTTTTTCCTTAGAATGTCCGCATGTAACCTAATTCCTGTCTCCAGATCCTTCTTCTTAGCACAAG
The DNA here is from genome assembly GCF_043228905.1 of Azolla caroliniana. Classification (NCBI taxonomy): domain Eukaryota; kingdom Viridiplantae; phylum Streptophyta; class Polypodiopsida; order Salviniales; family Salviniaceae; genus Azolla; species Azolla caroliniana. The sequence goes on from NW_028230445.1 coordinate 21,817,782, forward strand.
TTTTTAGTAAGGAAACACAGGATACACACTCCGCTTGGTAATTTGCCATTCTTTTCCTCTCTCTCTCTCTCTGTATCTATTAGATACATAAGGATACTGACGACAATGAAAGAGAAAGAACCCAAGCGTGGAATAGGCTAGAAGCATATTTGAGACAGAGTACTTGCTCAATTCCATCAGAGAAGAGCATGATTTATGAGTGAACCGAATTCCATTGAAAACCAACTGGATGCATTTCTCCAAGTATTTTCTTCCTTTCGACAACATGAACATAAATGAGAAACTCAATTCTAGCATAGACCCAACATAAAAATCTACGCAATGCATCCCATCATCATAATCTTTGGAAGTGTGAGAAAATTCTTCATTTATGGACTAAACCAAATGGCTATTTTAATTAGAATAAAAATTTGAATAATCTTGAGTGGCCAATATTTTCTTTTCTTTTAATTGGGGATACTTAGTGTAGACATTGTGATGATTTGGTTGGCCTTCGAAAGTGTTTTACTGTTGTTGTATGACTTGATAGATGATTCGTTTCTAGGTTGTGATTTTGCAATTTGTGGACATGTCATAATTTTGGCAAGAGTTCTTAGGATCATCTTTCAATTCAAAAGAATAAGAGTAGTGAGGATGGAAGTCTTAAAAAAGAATTCATGAATGACGTATTAATTTTAATTTTTGGATCTCCAAGTATGCGGTGGTTCTATGTTGAATTTCTTTCCTCGTAGAATACTAAGGTAAATTGTAGATGAGATTATGAATAGCAATCCATACTATGGTTTATCCAAGAACAACATGTTCATTTCAAAATACAAGAATGATATTAAATGTGATTTTGATGCAACCAATGGAATGACAAAACATGACAGAGTATCATTGTATGCTTGTACCATGTGGTTAATCTTTATGTTTCCCCTTCTTTGCATTGTAGCATTCTTTGGAATATCATGAACATTGAACATGCTTAGTTGTACATAAAACTATATCTAATCACATTTGACCGAAGAAGATACTTCCACAAGTGATCCATTCCACTAAGCTTGTCACTCTTTCAAATGCCTAGTAATTTCCAATCTCTCTTAATCAAAACTTGTACAAGCAATAAGATTGATTGTTCGCCTCTAAAACAATTACTCTATGCTCTTTTGCAAATATATACCACGGGCATGTAGACCTCATCATGAATGCAACACATGCAACATGCCTTTTAGTGAGTCTATTTTTGGAACACTGTCACACTTGTGTTCACTTAATTAATTGTATGTAAATTGTACATTTGTTAGTTTTTACCAAAGGAAATAGTAACTAAGACTATCAAATATTTTAATATGTCCAATATTATCATATGATATTCTGTTGATGCAATGGCTTTCATGCTCTTTAAGAATATTCATATGGAGATCATACATTCCATTAAAGTCATCCATAGCATGTTTATCTACCACAGTTTTAGATAATCACCAGTATATGGACAAGGACGTAGTATGAGTGTTGATGTATAACCATACCCTGATTGGTATCAATCTTCAAAACTACCAAAAAGTATTGCCAACAAATTCATTCTTCACAAGACTTGTAGACAACTTGAATAATACCAAAAAAAATTGCGATCACACAATTTATTGTTTTGTTGAAGAATCGTGTAATTTTGTCTTACCCTTTGTTCTTCTACTTCATGGAATAGCTACGAAAACATTTTGGTTTTAGAACTTTGAATTGCATTCACTTATGATGTCATGTGCAATAAATGCTACAATATTTCATAAACAATAATGGTGAACAAATGCCTTACTGGTAGCATTAAGAGAAAGACATCTCAAAAAAATCCACAGGAGTCCATATAGACAATTTTTAGTCATGCATAAACTCCCAATGAAAAATTAATCAATCCATAATTACATAAATCCCAAGCGCCAAATCACCTGGGAGCAATTGCCAACCAACAGTGATGCAAGCATCTGCAGAGGAAGAGATTCTACCCAACCAGAAGGATCTACTTTTGAAGCTTAATTCTTGAATGCTGGTTGTAACATGCCATTACGCTTTATGCTTTCCATAACCCTTACCATATATACGAATTAAATGTTGTTTTTTGACTTCAATATCCATGCATTCAGGATAAGAACAAAGAATGACAGCATAGAATTACATTGACTGTTCCTGCTTTCCATCATCATAATCTAGGAATTTGGCAAGCAATCTAAACTAACTGAAAAACATCTAGAACTATCCAAGACTAAAATCACTTGATGGGCATCGTCAACGAGCACATAAAAATAGCAGCAATTGCATACTTCACAAAGTCAAAACAATTGCCTTGAACTCATATGAACATGGCTTTAGTAAGTAGGAGTATAACCAAGTTGCAAAAATCATCAGGGCAAGCTTGCCCCACTTTATTCCTTCTTCCCTCCTATTGGACTTGCCTTAGCATTCATTATTGCCTTTTCAAACTCAGACAGTTCAGCATTAGATCCCACCGTTGATGTCAACTTACCCACTTCTGGCTCCTTTTTCAATGGTTCTTTCTTATTTTTCCTGGGCTCAACCTCACGTGAACCATCTTGTTTAATGTTCGGGGGTATCTGTGGAGTGGGCCTAGGGTTAGTTTGGTGTTTGTTTTCACCTATCCCATTCAAATTCCAATTACTCCTAATCTCCACTTGTGAACCCATCTCCTCCATAGCTCTCCTAAGCACTTGATTCTCAGCATGAATCAGATGCAACTGCCTTTTCATTGAATAGCACATGGCTGCTACTTGAGCCAATTCTTGATTATCCTCAAGCAAATTGATGTGATCCACATAGCCACTATATCCAATATTAGGGGGAGCTTCCGGCTTGCTTTCTTTTTGGTTCTGGATAGGTGCAGTTGATTCAAAGCTCACCTTGTCCAAGAGAATAGATGGTAGTTTTGAGAGAGAAAATGATGGTAATACACTATCCCATCCTTGAAAAACTTCTGGAGGTGGTCTAACACCCCAACGAACATTGAGCCTTGCATGACTTCCCAAGGGAAGTAGGCTATGAGCCATGATTTTACAATTGTGAAGACCAATATGGGCACCATTAAATGAAAAAGGAGAGGATACCTTGTGATAATCCATCTTAATCTTCTCGTTCTCAGGAGCTTGAAAGATCTCAGTTGTGCTGATATCTGATTCGGTATCTTGTTCTTTGAAATCATCTGGTTTCTTCTTCCGATCTCCATGAACTTTCCGATCTTTATCAAAGCCTTCTATCTTTAACAAGACATTAGACCCGATACCACTGACACCATTAGAATCAATCAAGGGACTAATATACTGAGATCGATCAGAGTCCTTCTTAATACCTACTTTTGAATCAACATTTGGAAGACTAAAACTGGAAAAGGTGCCAGTTTCCCCTTTCAAAGGGGTAGTAGAGGACATATCTTGCTCACCATTTTCACTCCAATGCAAGGATGAAACACCTTGTTTTGGTGTCCCTGAGACAAAATCGGAGATATAGACATCTTTTTTAATGCTAAAATCACCTACGCGTGGCCGGATCCTCAGAGAAAACAAAGGCTCTTTTCCTTTAGGTAGGAGGTGAAGCTCAGCAGTTAAAGTGAGTGAAGAGCCGCCTTGAGGAGAGCCCCATAGACCTAATCCTGTTTTCAATATAACTGACAATGGGTTTTGTTCATTTGGTTTGTACGCAAACTTTATAGAAGGACCAGCAGAGAAGAAAGTGCCCACATGAACTGAAAGATCTTTTTTTGTTCCTACAGCTATTCCTGATGAGAGAGGGATTGGCCCAATATTGAAGGGTACTTTAGCCCTCAGTAAAGGACCCTTTTCTTCTCTGAACTTGATTGATGACTTCATTTCTGCAGCAGAGAAAGCCCTTAAAAACCTATCTATCTCTGTCTCTCTCTTATCCTCGAACGACCCCTAACACAAACCCTAATCCTAACCAGAAAAGACTGGTTGCAGACCCCAAAGACCTTTGTTCCTGGGAGAATTAACAATGAAACAATTAAGTTACGATGTAATACTACCTCTTAGTGAGATCTTGAGAAGGATGGCTTCTGCATGGAGAGGGATCGAGCCCGCGAGGATGAACGAGTGTCCTGCATCTCTCTCTCTTTCTCTGATTATGATGATGATAAAGAAGACAAAAAACAGAGTGAGTGCAGAAATTGCAGATATAGCCCCGATTCTTTATGTATTTATCAGGTTCCAGAGTGCTTGGTCTTTTGATTCTTCAAAGGAAATTTAAGTAGCTCTCTCCTCCCCTTTGGACCTTTATAAACAGCTAGCTATTTTTAACGGCTCGATGATATGTATATGTAATAATGTATGTATGGGTAGATCACATCTCGGACGGCCGAGTGACTGAGTTGCTCGATCGGAGATATTTGAAGTGTTTAGCTAGGTCAGACATGTGTGAATAATGAATGGAGTTCCTTGATGTGTTGACTTGTTGACATGAATGAATGGACAACTAGATCGCAGATATGTGACACCTTAACATTCACTTCCTTGCTCCCTAAGGCTGAGTATGGGAGTGGCTAAGTAAATATCCTTCACGTTATTAAGGTTTCATGTAAGGTTTGACCAAAATGGACAACCTTGTAGCTCAATGTAGAAATTTGTCTCCTGATTCTATGATGAAACCATAACCATAACCACAACCATACGGTTCAAAGTTTTTTCCAGGATGATAGACTCTTGAGAAGTCTGCAAGGCCCCCTCCCTAGATAACAATGCCATAACACAATGCATTCATCTATAAGCCTCTCAAAAAAATCAAAACTTATTTTCCTTTCAATTAAATCTCTATGCAAACTATCTTATAAAGGACATGCTTAGGATATTTCCGAAAGATAAATATCTAAATATTTTGTATGAAGTAGACCATAAGTTCGTGTTAATAAAGGTCACAAGAAATATCACAACATTCCCCTTTCAACATCTACTCTACATTCTACATTACAAAGAGCTCACACTTACAACCTATCTTTGAAGCATTGTGACATTTTATTGTTTGCTACAAGAGACTGTGTTTTCCTTTTAAGACCGTGTTGTGCAGATTGAGATGAGCCCCATTGCAGAGGGGCGACGATGAATTCCCGTGTCACGTAATAATGAGAAAACCCCATATTTGTTCGTAAAACGTTTTTGAGTACATAGATTGGGTAGCACAATTTGTGTATAGGGTCATTTTGTGTAAATAATGGAAACTATCCGGACCCCATGTGCCCCCATGTGCCAAAAGGGCATTTCTGTAATTTTCCTTACAAAAGATTTTGGATCATTATTTTGCCTTCTCTCTTTCTCTCTCTCTCTCTCTCTCTCTGTGTCTGTCTCTCTGCCTGCACAAGATAAGCTTAAGCAGACACAAGAGAGCTCGCCATTGTCTGCTTACTACGCGTCGTCATCTGTCATCGTTCTAGTCTTCCACTTTGTTCTTCTTTTTCCGTGTTATCCATATCCATATCCATATCCATATCCATATTCATCACCATCATCATCATCTACTACGTCTTCTTCTTCTTCTTCTTCTTCGTCATCATCACCATCTTCTTCTTCTTTTATTCTTGTCACTGGCCATGTCTTCCTTTCTCATCACTAGTCGCTCTTCCATTCACTTTTTCGACATGTCTTCTGGTATATGCTCTGCTCCCCCACATTATGGTCGCCTTTCTTTCCTCAACAAAACAGGAAAAATCAGTCTTTCTCGGAAGCTCCTTAAAAGTAAGTTCCTACCTCATCTCCGTTCTCCACACTCCAAATTTTGTCTTTCAGGATGAAACGTGACAAAGTTTTGCTCATGAATGAATCATTTGTTTGAAATTTATGTTAGAGATAATTCTTTGATCAGAAAACCATAGCGCTGCAACAAATTCTGTGTGAATAAGGCTTCAGAACTTCTTTGAATGGAATTTTCTTTTAGATGATGTATGTTCTGGAACCTTCTGCTTGAATCAGGCTTCATGTAGATTAAAAAAATGTAGATTTCAATACGAGATAATTCAGACTCTTGCATGTTGTAAACATTCATTTGTTGTTCCTTGACTTGGACTTCAAAAAATGATCGTTCGTGGAAACTAGAAAGTTTGGACAGGAAGAGCACAGTGCAAGGACTCAAGATATATTGCAAGAACTTCTAATTGAATCAGAGTTCAAAATGCCTTTAAATGGATCATTACTTTTGAAAGATTCAAATTTGGAGAATTCTTTGATCAAACAAGCACGATGGAAGAACTAAACATGCATTGCTAGATTATCGTGCTTGAATTGGACTTCAAAATACCTGCAATGGATCCTTTTTTTAGATTTAAATTTAGAGAATTCCTTCATACACCACATGGTGTAAAGATCCATAAGTTGTGAAACTTTTTAGTGAGTTAGAGTGAAAAACGCTTTTAAATGGATTGCTGCTTTTGATATTCAAATCTGATAAGCATGATGTAAGGGTTCAACATATGTCGCAAGAACATCTTGCTTGAATTGGAGTTGCAACACTTTGAAATGGATTGATCTTTCAGGAACTGATAGTTTTTTGAGATCTAGATGGATCCTTCTTTGAGAAATGAACCCTTTTTTTGAGATTTAAACGGGTGTCTCTTTGATCTGTATGCACAATGTCATGACATTTTTCTATTATTGCTTAGAAGGAAAGAAAGGCTCAATGTTGACCTCAACGGTAATTTTGAGGGCATCAAGCACTGGTCTTGGAGCAGAAAGTCATCCAGAAAAGCTTGAAGTGGTAGAACAATGGGATGAAGACGAGTAAGTAAATCATTCAATAGAAAGTTGCCCATGTTTTCTTTCTTTTCATGAATTTGCACTCTCTGCCATTATTTCGGGCATGACCTTAGGATTGTATCATATTTTATGCCATCATTTAATTATCATCCATGGTTAAAGGATGTTGTATACTGGTAGCTACAATGCCCACCTAGGATTATGTGATAGATATATGGCTAGTATCATATTTTCGTTTTGAGCTAGAGGCCTCGAAGAATCTATTGACATCTATTTCTGTTTTCCCATGGATATACACGCTCCAGTATAGTTAAAGCAGGATTTTAGGAATATCCATAATATCCATTGTCAGACATGTGATAGATAGCATTATGTTTCCATGTGAATTTAGGAGTCTTGTTAAATTCCTCATGGGCATCATTGCGTCATACTTGTAGCGGTACTTTACTGTCAAATGTATGATAAGTAGGATTATATTCATCTGAATTTCAACTCTAGAGGTTCATATGGAATCCTTGTGGGCATCTTTGTGTGACAGTGTGATAGATAGGATTATACATTGACGTGAGTTTTGAGGCTTAGATAAAATCCTCATGCTATATATTGGCCCATCAATATCTCTCATCAACGCGGATTATGTCTTCATATGAGTTTACAGATTTAGATGAAATCCTCATAGACATCAATGTAGTATGCTGGTAGTATGTGTGATAGATAGGATTATGACTTCATGTGAGTTCAGAGGTTTAGATGATACCCTGATGGACATCATTCCTTTTCACATTTGACAGAGGTAAGAAGAAGGAAGGTATTGTAAGGTTGGCCTTAGCTGTTACAACCCTCATTGGTACAGCCACTTTAGTTGGTTTTGCTGTGACATGGAAAAGTGGGGGCCTGAATGCTTTTGTGCAGGCAGTTGCAAAGTCGGGATTTGCTGCTGCTTTTGCATTGATTTTTGTTTCAGAAATTGGTGATAAGGTAAGTCACTGGCTAGTTCAAGGTAAAACATATTTGAAGAAGAAAAGGACTCATGGTCTTTCCATCAGCTTCTTGTGAATTATATATTGTGGGTATTTTGATATTCTCAAATGATTTGCAGACATTCTTTATCGCGGCACTGCTTGCAATGAAGCATTCCAAAAGTTTGGTAAGTATTGTATTGATGAATGCCTTGACATCGAGAAGTGGCTGTTCCACGCTTTTATTCTCTTGTATTTAATTATCATGTATACACTGCACATAAAAGGTTATTCACATCTTCAGTGCCGAAATTGCTATACATGACTACACATATCTGCAGTGCTCCTTCCTACATATGCATGCATGCCGCATGCCGCATGTATGTATGTATTTTTATGTCTGGGAATATATATCTATATGAAGGTATGTATATGCATTTGCTGTCATGCAGAACCTGCATCTGATTCATGTCAGCTTTTTCAAATCTCATTGCTACAATTGTAACGTGCTTGTTATTTATTGAATATCATTGAAGGGCACATCTTTGCACTCTTTTTCTGCTGCCTTTAGTCTAATTAGTTGCATGTATTCTTTTTGGAATTTTAACCCAATTTGAGATTTTTCATGTGTGATATTAGGTATTACATGTGCATTTTTATAGATATTATGTATGTGTGTACATAATAAAGAGAGTTAGGATTTCTGTAGTACAAATGGATAGTTGTCTATTTCTGCTAGAGTTATATATGGTTTTTTCTGTGGATTAGATTCCACATCAATAAAATTATAGATCCTTGTTAGTAGTTGATAAAGTACTATGAAATATTTTCAAGAGTATTAACTTCGTGTTTGGGCTCATCCAGGTTTTGTTGGGTGCGTCAGCAGCGTTGGGTTTGATGACAATTATTTCAGTTGCAATTGGGCGTATTTTTCATGCAGTGCCAACACAATTGAAAACAAGTTATATTTCCTGCACTTCCATTCATGTTGCTTCATCTTAAGAACCACAAACCAAAATAAAAAGTAAATAAAAATAAAAATGACCAAAAACTCCGGTTATCTATACTTGCAAGATTCTCAAGTCAGATAGATTGTAATTTTTATCTTCGAATGATCATAGGATGGGGATATCTCTGAAGTGGGGGGAGCACTTGCAATGGTGGGAGATAATGGCATTTACCTATAGTTGACAAGAGTGGCAAAATTGTGGTCTACATGCACAACAAATTGCTATTGCCCGATCTATTATATCCAGTCAGAAGACCACTTGTGTAGCCCTTGATTGACTTGTAGCATGAGTGGAGTGATGTGGCTAAAGAAAATTGAGATTGATTTAAAGAGATAGAAAGATATAATGATGTCTACTAGATGCTAAATCAGCCAATTAGACAAATCATGATTACAAATATGGGTGAATTCATGTCAGCCATACTAGAACAAAAGTAAAACCTCTAGCTTTCCCGAAGCTCCATGATCATTGTATAAATGCATGTGGTGGAATGATTCTGAGCTGGTTTTCTAGCATCAAATGCATTGCTAATATGTATTAGCATAATGGTGATTGGACTTTCTATCCAAGGTTGGTTGATGTGAAATGATGCTGTGCCGAAGTTTGAGAAGTGCATAGGTTGATGCAGAGCTCCTTGAAGCAAGGGAAGCACTTGTGATGATGGAAGATAATGACTTGATGACAAGGGCGACAAGATTGTGGTTCTGAAGGCCAGGGTGTACATGCATGATAAAATGCTATTGGCCGATCTATTATAACCCCTTTACAATAGATTGGCCTACTTGAGGCTGAAATTAGTCTATGACAAATCATGACTACAATTATGAGTGAATTTAGGTCATCCAGACTAAAACAAAAATAAAAGCTCTAGATTTCAGAAATGAATTGATATGGTATAATACATTCACTCTCTAAAAGAAAAAGAAAAAGAAATAAAATGCTATGTTAACAAATTCAAAAGGCCAAAGTGAACTATGAGGCCAGATACTAAATTGATGTGAACCTTATAGGATCTGCTAAAATAAAGAGGATTAAAATTGTACCTAAACAAGGTAGCTTCTTTATGTATCTAAGCTGATGACTCTAGGAGTGTCACAAGATGCATTTCATGGTTACTGTTTCACAGCTCTATTGTGCCAATTGATGAAATCTTAACTTCTGCATACATTTCTGAATATGCTGCTGCCTGGTACTGTTATTGATGAGCTTATGACATTGAATGTGAAACAAGAAGTTCTTCTGGTGAACTGTACATATTATTAAGCTCAGGTACCTTTTTTTAATGTAACCTCGTACAGGAAATTCCAAACGCTCCTAGCAACCTAGTGCTATAGCCATATAGTTGTCCTGAAGCTAGCGTCGAAATGTCATCTGAATCATAAAAAATCTAGCTTAAGTGTTCATTCCAAATGCCAAATCGTCATAACTTAGCCTTGTTGGTTTTCATGCTTGTATATTTTTCTTCATTAAATAGTGTCTTGTATTTTAAGAAATATTCAAATTTATTTGAAAGAAAATAGATATGGTTTTAGAGCTTTATTGGCTTGTTAATACAGTGGGCTTACAATTGCATATATTCTTTGTACAGCTCTGCCAATTGGTGAATTTGCTGCTGTAGCCCTACTTGTGTTCTTTGGATTGAAGTCCTTGAAAGATGCATGGGATATGCCTTCGTTGCCCCCTGGCAGCAAACAAAATCAACCAGCTGAGATTAGTGAGCTGTCTGAAGCTGAAGAATTTATTAAAAAGTCTGAGGTGAGGACATTGACTGCTTTACATTTTCTTTTTTCAAGTGCATAGAATTTATCTTGCTTGAGAAAGAAGGGAACATAGAAAAACCAAAATGATATTATGTCATTATGGGACCAACATCTGCTTCACCATTATCATTTAAATCAACTTAGGTGCATTCATGTGATGCAACCAAAACAAATCATGATTTACAAATATTGGTGAAAACATTTTATCCTTATTGTAACTAAAATTAAGGCTCAAGGTTTCCTAATGATCCATGATAATGATCTTAATGCATGTGGTGGAATGACTTTGAAGATGTTTAGTTGAGTTGTGGTGGGGGACATTGTATCCTAGGTGGGATTGTGAGGTGACGTGACTCTATGATGAAGTTCAAGTAGAGGGTGACATTCTTCTCTCTGACGTGCTTGTAATTGAGCACATGCATGCATAAAGTTTCATGCTCTCAATCATTGCTGTGTATCATTCGTGACGACACTATGACTAATGGAAGCTACATTTGTGTCCACTTGTGCATGGGGAGGTGTAGGACTCATGTGGCTCCACCTATATAAGGGCAGAGGTGATCTTGGTGTCAAATACCCCCATGCTTGGATATGAGGCACTTAGAAGTGCGCCTGGTAGCATTGTTCTAGCATAAATGCAACTCCTAGACACACATAAGATTCCTTGACTTTAAGTTGCTATCCTGTGGGGTGAAGCAGCTTGTTGGCAAATTGGCTCGGATGTGTGGAAGATCATGGACTTAGTATTTTTCAGAGTAAAAAAACACTGAGGTCATTGAGATGATGTTGTAGATCTGTATGAGATATAGAGACCAAGATTATATGGAGAGGTTACTTAAAATGTCAATTTCCTTGCGGCCTCCACGTGTGATGTAGTCCGCTGTGTGAGGGTTCTCATTTGTTTGCAAGCTATTTGTTGTGTAATTTCTTACAAATTCATCGCTTTACACCCTCATCATACCAACGTTTTTGGGGCATGTTTCCTCGAATGTAATGTCTCTATGGTGTGGTAAGGAAAACTATTGATTGTGGTGTTATGGAGTATAATAGGAATTTGGAAGGTGAGGGCATCAAGGGATGTGTTTGGGTCTAGATGATTGAGTAGAGCAGTGGTTGGACATGTCGGCTATAAGTTTATACTGGTTTATGAGTAAAGTGGATGATTGTGCATTGGGGCAAGCTTGAATGATGAGGTTGAAGGTGGTGGTGATGACATATTACTAGCGAAGGTTATGTAAAGACAAAATGTTTTCAGCATCCATCAGGCAGGGTGGATGGTGAATGTTTCAATGGTCTAGGTGGCATTCCGATTGGGACGATGTAATCTAATATGTTCCCCCAATTTTCAGCATCCATCAAGCAGGGTGGATGGTGAATGTTTTAATGGTCTAGGTGGCATTCCTATTGGGAGGATGTAATCTATTATGTTCCCCCAATGGAGTGTAAAACATGTAAAGCCACTTGAATCTGTCCATGAGTTCATCATTTGTAGATAATTAACTAATGTCTAGACACAGTGTGATAGATGTTTGCTGTATCTTGTGTTGTCTGGTCCTGCGTTGGTTGTGCTCCGACAAATTCTCAAGAAAGAAAGCTGTAAGAAAGGAAAGAAGCTGTATTAATGTCTTTTAAGAGACCAAAATGGTGTGAAAGACCAAAAAATAGACCACCTCTTACAATGTTTTCTCATCTTTGAGAGCAACAAAAGATAACAAATTTATTTAAACTATGGGTTGTAAAGAATGTAGATATCTAAGCACTTAATATTCTAAACTTCTGCCTTGAAAAGTCTCCAACGTCGGTCACTCCAAGATGGAGAGAACTCTGAAGTGGGGGAAGCACCTTCAGTTGCAGAGTGAATAGGGTGATGAGGCTGTGGTGTTGGTTGTCGTGGCCTTTGTGCATGGGACATGCTATTGGCTGATCTATTGTAACCCTTTTTAAGTGTTTTGGTCAAGATCCATCTTATTCTATGAAAAATAGCACAATAGCACCATAGTATTTTTCTGATTCCACAACCAATGGCACATTCAGAAGATCAGTTCTTCCATAGATTTGCGTGCATATGTGCCTATCTCAAATTTTAACTCATGTGAAGATGTCTTGAGCTGCCCTATCATATTATTCACTCTATAAGATAGATGTGTATCTATATTAGAAGGCCTGATAATAAATCCATCTTGTGACATGTGTAAAGAAGGAAATAAATAAATAAGTGAAAATTGCCTTACAGTGGACCATCTTCTACCAAGAGATTTTGTGGGGCTGATGAATGTTCTATCATTATCTAATTTAACGATGTCATTTTGGATCACTATTGTTTTTCACTTCAGTCGTGTTCAGATGTGGACAATCCAAGCTATAGTGGGCATATTGTATATCTATGAAAAATCTAGCACAGGCAACCTCTATAGGAAGAGCCAAGGCCATGTGAATGTTACTCAGATATATTCAGTTCTGATCTCTCTACCCATGCTTGAGTGGTGTTAAACAAAATCACTTTAGTTTTATCAAGGTCGACTAACAAATCTTTATCTATATAAAATGACTTCAAAGCATTTAGATGTCTTTTAGTCCCTCCAGGGAGTTAGAGATCAACACAATGTCATTGGCAGGTAGTTGTATCACCCCAAAGCATTTTGTTGTTTACCACACCGGTATGGCTACCCCTGCTATGCATGCTCTTCAATCTCTATGTGTAATTAGATATCTCATCTATATAAAGACTGAAGAGGGTGGGCATCTTTGTTCTACTCCAATTGTGCTTGCCACGACTTCTAACAACCCAATAGGGTTGTGCATTTTTCCTGATAATTATTCATATAGTGCATAGATTCACCCACCCTTGACCTTCTTATGGGTCTAGCTGCAATTTTGTGATGATTGCACTCTTCTAACATTACCCATAATCTGCAATCATTAGCTAGATTTCTTGCATTTCGGTTTTTTTATCATTCTCACAATACGGGGGAAAAATCATCATCGCTCATCATGGAGTTGTAGACCACACCACACCATAGTAACCCATTTGATTTAGAATATCAAATAAAGGACATAATGAGCTCGCAACACACCTCAATTTTAGCTTTTCATTTTTTTACTTATCACATTTTTTATGAGATATACAAGCATATCACTTTATACGTTTGTATAAATGTTTTGGTCTCACAGATAATGTTGACCTTTCGTGGGGAATAAAATTAGTTTCTTTCTTCTTTCTTTAAAGGTAACTTCATTCTATTAGGATCTCAAATTTCTCTAGAGTCTGCAAAAGAAATGAACTTTTGAAAATCCCAACATTGAAAATTTTCAATTTCTGTTTTTACAAGCTTCGGAAATTATTTCCAATTCGCACATGATATTGCTATGTTAACTTCTGTTTTTGTTATATACATATGCTGTGTGTGTAATCTTATATGTATCATGCTTTATTTATTTATTTATTTCGCAACCTGTTTTATATTTTTCAGAATGAAATGACTAGGATGCCTGCTAAACTATGAAACATCTCTCTGACATTGTCTTTTTTTGCATTGTATTTTCAATGTTACAAACTTAAATTTCTACACTTGATAGTGTCTATATGTTTTTTTTATCGACTCAAGCTTTGTTCTAATTTTATTGCATGTTTCTTAGATGATGATAGGAGCTAATGTAGTGCTTTTGTTGTTTTTAATTTAATAATGATTTCCATCAAGTTTGGTAAGTAATATTTTCTGTGTTTACAGGTTGACAAATCAAGCTCATCCTTGGAAATCTTTATGGAGACTTTTAGCCTCGTTTTTGTAGCTGTAAGTGTTTGTTTTAGGCAAACTAATGCATAAATATTTAAAAAGACAGGAATAATGTCCATAGGGTTGTCACTCAAGAGTTCAACCATGTCCACTGAATGTTACAGGAGTGGGGAGATAGATCTATGCTTGCGACAATAGCTCTCGGTGCTGCACAGGTCATAATATCAAACAAAGGGTCTCAATGATATTTTGGATTTCTATTTAACATGCTTAGTTATAGGCAGTCTGATAGTGTTTCTGTCTTTCAGGCTCCTTTGGGTGTTGCAAGTGGTGCAATTGTAGGACATGTCATCGCTACAGGAATTGCTGTTCTTGGTGGGGCATTTCTTGCACAATACATTTCAGAAAAGATGGTAAATACTCTTGCATCCAGTGTTCATATTGGAAAATACAAGGGAAAAACTATGAAATATTCCTGGGGTTTTCTTCATTTCCTAAACTCTCTGATTTTTTGTAATTTCCCAAATGCCATTGGTCAACTCCTCAAATAGAAAAAATGGAAATCAATTGACCATATTCTTGCTTTTTCTGGGATTCACAAAAGGCATTTGAGGAAGTAATAAAAACTTGGGGAAATGAAGAAAAAAAGTGAGTTGTTTCTGAATTCTGTCAAACAGCCATAAATTTGAGTGAAGATGGTAAATACTTGTGTGCAATTGTTGGTATTGAAAAAACCAATACATTTTAGAAAAGACTGTAATTACTCTTGTTATCCAATTGTTGATATTGAAATAAAGCACTATATTTTTGAAGAGATGGTAAATACACTTGTATGCAATGTTGATATGGAAAAGAATTTAGCAAGAGTAAAGTCTTCTGCTTGTCTTTTTACAGGTTAGTTATATAGGAGGATTTTTATTTCTGGCTTTTGCTGCTGCCACACTTTTAGGAGTTTTCTAAGACTCCCCAAAAAACTCAAACCATTTTCTAGAATCAACAGCTTCTAAGGTTGCTTTTTGATATCTTATACAATTCCTTAATATTGTGCCCCAAATTTACCATCTTCTTGAAGAGATGGCTATCATTTTTTTTTCTCGAAGGGAGTACAGCTAGCTTCATTGTGCTATCAACTAACTTACTATGATTCGATACCTGGTTCCTCAAGGGATTCCTCCAGTCATTGCTTCGGAATATTCATATATACACTACAAATTCAGATTGTAAAGCTGGAAAACGATGTATTTTTTATTTTGCATAAATGTATTATACTTTCCAATAAGAATATTTTCCTGGGATTTTTGCTTACATACTCTAAATGACATATCTTCTATTTCTGGAATTACTTCAATTTCAAATGTTCTGATATTCATCAGAACTAGTGATAAATCCATAATTCAGATTTCGATTGTGGTTAAGTTTTCCTGTTGGTGCTTAGGTACTTATAAGGAGAGCATGCTCGACAATCATGTTAGTAGTGTATTCATTCTCATATTCTTGGATATCTTCTTTGAGGGGGATAGGGAAGAACATTCAAGTAATGTATTGCTTACATACATGTTATGTTGAAGAGCAGAGATTCTCAAAGCTTTTCTCGAATGCAAGAATATTTTCATCTAATATAATTGACTGAATATTATATGAAAAATAACCTCAAAAATGATTTTAATTGCAACAGCCAGAACAAAATAACATCATTCAAGTTGATTGTTCTCATGATTGTGCCTTCAAATAGAGATATTTAAGTGCATGCCTATGTTATTTTTGTTGTGGAAATTGTTTATTGAATATGTAAACAATGCCGTTACAAAAACACACAATGACAAGTTGAGGGAATGAAGATATGGTCAGGTTATATGCTTTGAGGTTGTTGAAAAGCCTTGAAAAGTGGGTTGAGCTTCAAAAGGCACTCCCACGTTCCAAAAATGTAAAAGTGTGTTTCTCTATGACATGATGAGTTGGCATGATGCATAACCATGCATGGATAACATATTCTTTTATCAAATTAGTTTTTGAATCACGTTGCAACAGCTCAAGTAGAGATAATCATAATGTTTTTTAATCAAGTTTTTGAATCTAGTGTAGAAGCCATACAAATATAAGAAGCGGCATGAGGAAAAGTAATTTATCCAATGGGAGATCATAACAAACTAAGGCATTGGTTATCCCATAAATATGAATAGTTTAACATCAAAAGGAAATTACCACATCACAACAATGTAGAACCATGTTCACGACTCTACTTCAAAATTTGGAAGTCACTATATGAGTTGGCATGATGCATTTGCCATGTATCCCTTTCAGGGTTCTCCATGCACGACCATAATTTATTCTCTCAAATTAGTTTGTGAATCACATTGTGATGACTAAAGTAAGGATCATCAGTGGGATCCATGAGCTTGATTTAGCAGATGCCATGCAACCATACCAACAATCATAAGAAAAAGACGTTTCGCCTAATAAGGGGATCCTACCAATTGGGGCATTGATTGTCCAATAAGTATGAATTGTAGAAGCTCCACATACATCCAATGTATTTGCAAACACTACCTACGAAAAAGGTTTTTCGTTACCTTCTTTGCAAAGTGCTCGTAACTATTTGACTCCCCTTCTCAATTGTTGGTGAAGTGTTCTATTCATCTCTCACACATCATCTTCATGGGATTGTGAAATACATTTTAGGGTTATGTAAATGAAGGCAATGTGTCCAAGTGTAGTTACTTTTGGTGGTAAACAATAAGGAGTTTCTATTTTCCATTTCTTTTCATAATGTTCTTTTAGTGTGATGTGCCTTAGAGATGCCTTTTCAAGCATGGAATGACTTGTGAAATAAAGTTACAAAGAACCCTCTCATTTAATAGAAAATAAAGTTTGTGGGTATAATTTTAAGCTTACTCATGCACGATATTATACATTGAAATTGAGATGCTAAGGTTTGTTTATGATTGTACTCTGTGTATGATTTGTTCACTCCCATTTGCTTATAATGGCTACTTTTAATGATTCTGTCTATGTATGTCAACTTCTACTCATTGCTAATAGCTATTCTTGATTGTCCTTGTCATTATGGATTCTTCTTCATTGATGTCATTGGATGATTGGTGCCCCATTTTTCGATGTTTGGATAGCTTTGATTGGAGATTAACTTCATTTTTTTGCATACATTAACTTTATTTGTCAAATTGTATGTGTGTGTGTGTGTGTGAGAGAGAGAGAGAGAGAGAGAGAGAGATCATCTAGAAGAGAGCACTGTAATTCTTTGCAAAAAGAGTTGCTTGTGTCTTCTTGGTTATTATGTTGGCCAGGAAAGGAGAGATTGCGCTCTCAATTTAATCGTTTGTTTCGTTTGGGGGTCAAAGAGGTGGGAGATATAGTTGAGGCTCCATCTCAAAGAATTTTGGAGTTTGCTGAAGCGCGACAATTATTACGCATTCCACCTAATTATGGGTTTATTTGGCAACAACTACAAAATATTGCATTGATGCAAGGTCTCTTACCTCTACAATCAGGAGAACAACCGTGGCTTGATTGGTGTTTAAAGGGTCAAACATCATTGTTAGAAGTGACTACTAATCTTTTATATCATTGCTCTGTTGAGTCTCTTGGAAGGTTATCATTTAAGGCCGAAGAAGCATGGAGATTGCACAAATCTGATCATGGGTGGTGGCAGATTTTACACGTAGTTGGCATTCTAAATTGCCAATTGTAGCAAAGGTCTTCCTTTGGAGAGTTTTGATTGCAGGATTGCCCTTGGGATTAGCTCTAAAGCGTCATGGATTAGCAACGCGTAATTGTTTCTTTTGCACTGTTCAAATGGAAGATAGTACTCATTGATTAATACAATGTCCGATTTCTTGTTAGATAATTACATGAGTAAATAAAATCTAAAGTTTGAAATATAGGCCAAGAGACATGAAGGAAAAAGTAAAGTTGTGGTAGAAGTCATGTAGGGGCAAACAAGACTGCCCACATGAATCAAAAAGCTCATAGCGTCCTCATATGATTATTGGATTTTCGAGTTCAAATAGTTGAATCGAAGCCAACGATGTAAGTTAATATATGAGCTAACAAAATCTAAGTTTTGAAATACAGGCCAAGGGACATGAAGGAAAAAGTAAAGTTGTGGTAGAAGTCATGTAGGGTCAAACAAGAGCGCCCACATGAATAAAAAAGATCATAGCGTCCTCATATGATATTGGATTTTAGAGTTCAAATAATTGAATCGAAGCCAACGGCGTAGGCTATTATATGAGTTAATAAAATCGAAGTTTTGAAATATAGGCCAAGAGACATGAAGGAAAAAGTAAAGTTGTGGTAGAAGTCATGTAGGGGCAAACAAGAGCGCCCACATGAATCAAAAAGCTCATAGCGTCCTCATATGATATGGAGTTACATTTCTCAAATTTGGCAAGTTTTATCACGATGTTATTTGACACCTAGACAATGGGTGTTTGCACAATTTACACAGGTTGACCCAAAATCAGAGATGGAGATCATTTTTCTATTTCTGAGATATTGGGGATTGCGTCATAATTGGAATATGCGCAACGCTTTTGTATTCGACGGTAGACATGGAGTGAAAGCATATCTACGAAAGTTGAAGGGAGTACTAATGTGGCAATTTTCTTTATTGGAGCAAGTGGAAATTCTTTCCTCGGTGGAGTGTTCGTCTTGCCTATTGGCAATTCAACATGTTCCACTACCCATGTAGTGTAGTTAGTGGGTGACCATATTCCATTGTCACACCCATTGTAAGTAGTGTTTTTTACACACATTTATTAATATAATTATGTGTTTTCACCAAAAGAGAGAGAGAGAGAGAGAAAGAAAGATATATTAATGTCTTCTAAGGCCAAAATTGGCCCATCAGACAAATGGTTTACAACAAAAAATGGGATATTTACCCATTCATCAAAAGTAAAAAATAAAAATAAAAATAGAGTTTTAAGCTAAATAGTTCTAGTAAAATAACAAACATGTTCTACAATGAAAATGATGTTATACTAGGCCTAATTTCGTTTCCATCCAAGTCTCTCGAAGAGAAGCGGGAGGTCAAAGGGTTTCGATGTGGATGTGGTCCGTGGCTCCAATGTAAAAGGTACCCCATCCATAGCTTCTAGTCGACGTAGCTCACGTTCCCTTATCTTCTTAATCCTTTCTACTCTATGTCGACTTGTTTTGAAGCCCAACATCCAAGGGTGTTTGGTTGTTCTTTGCATTTCGGCTTCCTCAAGAGAGAGGCCGAGTGGGGTAAGTGTATCCACATTCATTGTCTCCCCTTGTTCTTGAGAATTTACACTAGTTACAAGTTGATGAATAGTAAAAGGGTTATGGTTAACACTTTGTAATTTATTCTCCCTATGTTGTTTTAACTCTAAGATATACCTACCTAGTCTCTTTACATCAGGGGTATCTAATAGTTTGGAGAGGGTGGGAGAGGGTCCTAATATGACTTGGTATTCCACTCGTATCTTGGCATAAGTTGGGCACTTGCTTGTGAAGTGATACTCATCCTCTATCTCTATGTGGCACAACCTACATAGCCTTTCAGGAGCCTTTCCTCCCTAGGGACTCTATTAGCCCGATCATTCTCAATCTCAAGTTGGTGAGATGATGTCCTAAGTTGTCCAATGGCCACCCTTAGTGCATTTCATAAGAATTTATCTAGATATCTTGGTCGTGTAATAAAACCTAACTGAGAGAAGTGCAATATGTGTTCCTTATAGTACAACATTTTAGATGGGAGTGGCTCTTGTGGGGTGATCCATTTATATCGAGTGTAAATTTGCCATATTTCTTGGCGTATCACTTTATTACAATCTTCATGAGATATTAGAATTTGGTTAGTCCCATGGTTGTACTTAAGGGGGGGTAGGTTATTAATGTCTATGCCGTTTGCAAGTAACCAACTCACCACAATGCTATACCAAGAGCTAGTGTCTCTAGATGCAGGTAGGGATCGGGATGCCTCAAAGGCTCGATGGGATATCCTATCTTGTGGTTGGCTATGTATCAGATGAATAAAAACTACCACTTGAAACAATGCTTCTACTAACATCGGGGGCAGACTAAACTCTGCTCTAATAATGTCATGTGGTACTGTCGATTTGCTTCGGAGTTGACGTGATAACATCGTCACCAAAGGTCTCCCTAATTGCGTCCACATGAAAGATGGTAGACCTGGCGCCCATACTACTGATGCATACATGAAGGAAGGGGTCACTAATGAGTCAAAGAGCTATCCCTTAGTCTGTGGCTCTTGAAAGTATGCCTGGTGGCATTGTCTCTCTAAGAGTGAGAGGGATGCATACGCTCTCGTTAGTCTATCTTTGGCTGCTTGGGTCATCGAGAATACATATGATCCAACTACCTCAACTAGTTTATGAGAGAGGATTAGGTGACATTTACTCCTAACTCAGGATGATGTATGAAAGATAAGAACTTTAGTTTTTGCTAGATTCACTACCAGCCCTCGTTGTGTACAAAAGTCATCTAGGGCATTAAGATGCTTTTGTAGGTCGTGTTCCGACTCCAAGAGCAAGACAATGTCAATGTCGTGTACGTAGAGTAAGAGACTAACTTGCTTATCCCAAATAGCTACTCCCTTGCCTCCCTTACGAGCAACAAAATCAGTGATCTCATCAATGTAGATCCCAAAAAGAGTTTGTGATAAGGGGCAACCTTGTTTTACACCAATGGTGCTAGTGAAACAATCGGATAGGCCACTTGGGCATCTTACGCACCCAGAGACTTGCTCATATAGGGCATAAATGGCCCAGATCATGTTATTTGGTATCTCCAAGCTCTTAAGTCTATCAAACTACTTCTCCGTAGGAACTGTGTCAAAGGCTTTGCCGAAGTCCACAAAGCAACAATATAGTTTCTTCTTATGAGCCTTTGTCTGGTTAATTAAACACCTAAGTGTGAAGATATGGTCAATAGTGGAGAAGGCTCGTCTAAAGCTAGCCTGCTTAGGTGCTCGAAGACTTAATGTTTCCATATAATCGCTGAGCTCCGCTTCCATTACCGCACCATATAGTTTAGAGAGCGTATGACCTATCATTATGGTCCTATATGTATTTGGGTCTATTGGGTCCCCTCCTTTATGTATAGGGGCCACTGTGTTCATGGTCCATTATGGTGGAAAACCCTCATCGAGGGCGCGGTTAACAATTAGAGTGAGAAAGGGGGCTAGGCACTCTCGAGCATATATGATGTGCTCGGCTTACAATCCTGTGTGGTCCATGGATTTCCTATGTTGCAATTTTTTTATGACCTTCGTGACCCTAGAGGTCGTGAAAAGTGTCTCCATGTTAGGTCGGGGTGTGGAAGGCATTGGAATGGGTGGTTGGTTTGGGACATGGTAGAGTCTCTTGATATATGTGTGCTAAATATTGGGATCCTCGATGGGTGTTTGTGGTCGCGGTTCCCGTAGCCTCTTCCATGCAAGGGCACAATCCCTACTCATGAGCATATGGTAGAGTTCCCAATATTGGGATGCTTCCCAAGCTCGTCTTTTATAGTGTGTCATCTTGCGCATCCCTTTTCGAGCCTATACTGAGGAAATAGTACCACTAAGTTGTGACACTTTAAGTTGTCTATACAACTCTCTACAATCCTCGTCATACCACTTGTTCTCTGGCATAGACCCTATTCTACTATGATTGGAGTGTTTCGTGTATGGGAAGCTACTAATTTCTACTGAGTGAAGGGTGTGTGCGAGTTCTGTAGTGAGGTTCTCTAAAGGCAAGGAAGAATCAAAATAGGAGAGATGGGCTTGAACATGTCGGGAGTAGATGTCAGCGAACTCATGCATGAAATGTATTATGGTGTGATGGTTTGGTTGACTAGAGTTGGCGGCGTGGGAGGTGTCGCATTTTAGCTCAAAGTATAGGAAGCTATGGTCTGCACCAATGGGGCATGGGGCCACCTGGAAGGAGTTAACCATGTGGGTAGCTTTAGGGCGTCCTATTAGGCAATCAATTGTGCTTTCCCCTCCTCCATGTGGGAAACATGTGAGCGCTTCCGAGCCCAACCACTTGGGTAAGCCATTATATATGATCATCTGGTGTCGGCTTCCAAGTTCAAGCAGATGATGGCCAAAGCTTGTGGTGTCCGCACCTTGATCCTTTGATGTAAGCGTTATGTCTAAGTCTAAAGGGTTGACATTCACCATTTCGAGGTTTCTATCCATTTGAAATATTGTGCATTGTCGGGATTGGGTTCTCGCATTGAAATCTCCTACAAGGAAGACTTCCCCTTGAGAAGAATATCAGATTATCTCAACCAATAAAAGGTTCATATGGAGAAAGCCCATGCGACGTTCCTTCATCAACTATACTCGCTTCTCCAGCCATATTATACCAGGATCCTTTCGGAGGGAAGTAACACACGATGATAAATATCGCCTGATCCTTGCTAGTGAGGACTTTCACCTACATAAAATGGGCTTCTGGGTCTTTCTTTAGTATTTCTATCCTATTATGTATCTCTCTCCGAAATAGTATCGCAATCCCTGCAGACCCTCTAGTAGTATGTCAACGTGAGGTTTGTTTAAAGACAGATTCCCAACGAAAACCGTCAACTCGTGGCAGTCCTCGATTTGGGCTCTGATGTGTTTCTACTAAAAAATGTATGTCAGATACCTTCAAAATCTCCTCTAGACGGCCAAGTTGTGCGGCTGTGCCCAAAGTGCACCGTTACAGTTCCATAAAGTCATCCTAAGTTTATTGTCTGTCACATGGACCACACGTTGTCAATTGGCAGCGCGATCATTTATTATCACACGTCCGTCTCGGTAAAAAGCACGATGCCCCTCTTTACGAGCTTGTATGACTCGCGGCATATAAGTTTTACGATGCTCAATTTGCATCTTGGTTAGGTCTTCATCGCGGTAGATAGGGTCCCCGCCCAATCCTCAAAGAATTGGTCTCTTTTTAAAAAATGTGATTCTAGATTTTGAGTCCTTAAACTGAAGGATCAAAGCTCTTTTCCTAGTGGTGTCACGTCCTACCCTCCAAGGGCTTCGTACCACAACATTTTCCCTAATGTTTGTGCATCTTCGTCAGGAGATGTCCCTTCCTTGACCCCAATAACGCGTACATTTAGGCGTCGAACTTGACACATTTTTTCCTCCTCAAGGGTAGTGTTTACAATATTTTCATCCTTTAGTTCCTTTTTAATATTATGGTTTACTACATCAACCCACCCAGTTTTTGCTAATTCCATATCTCTTTTAACCTCTTTCTTAACCTTTTTGATCTCATCCTTAATATCCTCTAGGGAAGATATTTCACCATCTTCCCTAGATGTCTCAAGGTCCTTAACTTGTTTCTGAAGGCTCATGTTGTCTACTTTAAGTTTCGTTTTTTTAGCAATAAGCACTTTAGAAAGAGAGAGAAAGAAAGAAAGAAAAATATGTATTAACAACGAGCAACTCTTGGAGGAATTCAACGACGATCTAATGGTGTTTCGGTTAGAAGCCGAAGCATACGAGGAGGAACAACTCGCTACCGGGAGTCATAGAGCTCCCATAAACACTGAGCAAAGAACCCAGTCACTCCCCACGGCAGCTAGACCGGAGGAGTCTGCTCCTACCGACGTCCACATCCCACCAGAGCCACAAACTATAACCCCGACCCTGCCTGCATTAGTCCCAACAGAGGAGGGCACACACGCCGACACCACCCTCCCCAACTCGGCAACACCACCTCCATCACCAACCCGACCGGCCGAGTAGCCAGGCCAAACCCATGCCCCAGAGGATATCCTCGGCATATTGGAAGAAGAATAAGACCAACCTCTAAGCCCCGTAGGAACGGGCCATTTTTGTAATTCGTGTGGTTTTGTTAAATCCATGGTGAACCGTGGGTCCGACGGACAAAGTCCTGTCCCACGGGCGTGCCAGGTGTTGTCCATAGGCCAAAAATAGAAATTAATTAAATATAATACGCCGGAAGTAAGGCGAGTAGGTAAGGGAGAGTTAGGTAAAACGCTGAGTTTCGAGCCTCACAGTCAACCGACCGCTCGGCGCTGTATGAAGGAAAAGAAGTATATAAACCAAGGTCTGCGTACCTCGGCAAGAGGGAGATATCCAGAGCCTAGGTGAGGTCAGTTCATAGTTATAAGAAGCTTTGTAAGGCTACCAGCTGGGGGCCGTGTTTTTGTAATCATCACTAACTATTGTAGTAATACATATCTATAGCACTTGTTGTTTTCATCTGTGTGTCGTCGCTTCTAAGGTCTCAACTACGTTTACGACCCGGGCTCTATTCCGGGTATGCTCTCCGTGTTCTTCCCCTAATGACACCTCCGTGCATCAGTCTTCACGATTACACTTCCCTTGATACCGATAGCTTGTAGGCATATATCGAAGGTGTTTCCGGCAGAACGGTTACCACGATGGAGTTATGACTCCCGTCGATATCGATGGTCCTAGGATCTAGACTAGTGTATGCCCAGGCAATGGTGGTTGTTGAACACCCTTGAGCTACTAGCTTACTTAAACATTATTGATTAGTACTTACACTTTCTCTATCTCACACACACTTTACTCTCTCTTGCAATAGAATTAGATGTATAGACAAAAGGAGAGAAAACTTAAAGGAAGTTCTAAATACACCACTCCTTATATCAAAGAGGTTTAACACCATACAAAAGGGGAGAGATTAGGGTAACACAAATTTTGGCAGATGATTCTTTGATATTTCTATAAGCATAACGTGAGAATCTTGAGAAGGGGGTAATCATATGGGACCAATTTTCCTTGGCATCTTGATTGCATATTAATTGGAAGAAATGTCAGTTTAGAGTGAATGTTATAAATGTCCAATGAATGAATGAATGACAACCAATTTGAGAGATACGTTCATGTATTGGAAATCACTATCTCAACGATTTTATGTACATCTTAAAGTTGTATAATGTATTATGGAATCTATGACAAATAATGCATTACATTCTGTTTTTGCAGCCTCTTAGATCTTTGTTGTGGAGAAAGTGGGATGAAATGGTTTGCATGGAACCATATAGTAACCCCTAAGTGCTTGGGGAGTTGTAATATTAGACTTATCTATACATATGATGGTTCATAGATTTTCATTATTGTTAGACACATTGTTCACTCTCACAAACCATGGAAATATGTTGCCCAATATTTTATTGATGATAGTGTAAATGATGGAAGGCATCATGGTTACAACAACCACTTGATGGAAGTATTCCACTTAAAATTCTGCAAATGTTGATGTGTTCAACACTTGGTTGTCTCATACCATAAAACAATCTCCTTATTTGTATGGGCACCATCATCTTGTAGGAGCATTGTAATTCTTTGCAAAAAGGTTTTTTGTTTCTTCTCAATTTTTATTTTGGCCTAGAAAGGACAGATTGTGCTCTTGGTTTAATTGCATGTTTCGTTTGGGGGTCAAAGATATTAGACATGTGGTTGAGGCTAATCCAAAGAATTTGGGAGTTTGTTGTAGCGTGATTATTATTATTATTATTATTCTAAAGAGATACGGCTTGGTATTATAAAATCATAAGAAATGCAAAAGTTGTGTTGGATAAAGGAGTATATCAACCGACTACATTGTGCTCACATCATAGCCGATTTGATTTGTGTACACCATATCTCCCAGATTTTTATGGTCTATTCCTCCCAAACTGCAACTAAGCATGCAATGTAACCTATACCACCAACATCTGTAGCAATAGAGTCCATAAACATAGTTAGTAGACATTGTTTCCCAAAATGACAAGAACAATATACATGCATATTATGTGATCTCCATCTTCCCTAACAATGAGCATTGAATCCCATAACCTTTTAAAATGCATTTGCTTCCTGAAAATGACATTAACATTGCTTGTAAAACTTTTGTACTGACCACGTAATGTGTGAATAAGTTACAACCAGAATTCAACAATTATAACAGAAACATCATGAGTGATGTTGTAAAAAACTGATGTAAATCGCACCTTCCAAATTACCCACATCAAAATAGATGAAATTGTCTTCCATAATATCATCCCTAAATTGCAAACTATCAATTAGAAAAGGTTGAACCATTTGTATATGAGGAGGAACTATGTGAAAGGCTTCCACTATATCCTCCTTTTCATATAACAACAGTTGTCCCTCTAGAATGCCCCACCTAACCGCACCCCAAGTGATCACACAATTAGCATGTATCAATATCAACAATCTTAATACTCTCTTCCATACTTGCATAATTTTAGGACAAGACCACAATACATGCTTAATTGATTCTATCATACATCCACGCCCAAATCCACACGACTTACTATTTAGTTGTCGTAACCAAGCCTGAACCAGTAATGCATAATGGATCAATAACCAACAAAAAAGTAAAATCTTCTTGGGAATCTGCATACTCCATAACCACTTCCAATATTTAGATGCAACCTTTGATTTGGATTTTTTTATTTTATGAGATGGGTGTATTGCTTTGAAACCGACCGCGATTACAGTGGGCTATGTTGGATAATGGTATAGCTACCAAGGTAGCCTCTAGGCAAATTATGTTTGTCATCTTAATAATTCTCAACTTGATGCTACTAGGTGTGGGGGTTTTAGTGTTATGTTTGATGCAATTCAATTATCTTTATGGATTTTTCTCTCTAATTGGGCACCTTCTTTTGTGCATGTTTGGTTTGGATATGTTACACTGATTGGTGTTATGATAGGAGTGAAAGGAACGTCTCAAGGAGACTGTTACTATTTTGATGTATCTCAGGAAGGAAGATTATGGCAAATTGATGTAGAATCATCAATTTGGCAAATGACATTGCAACATCTTGTGAGAATGATTGGTAAATCTGATAAAAGGTGGATTTTAGATCCTTCTCCTTTTGATAGTATGTTATTTTGCCAACTATGGGTATTTAAAAAAAAAGTCGTTGTTGGACTTGCATAGAGATCCGTTAGATTATCTTTGGAAACATACAAATCCTGTCTCATTTAGTTTTTTCAATATTCTATGAAGTTGGGAAGAAAGTTGGTCTTAAGTAGGAAATTGCATCCACCATCTACTATGAAAGTGTGGTTGGTGAATGGGGCCTTTTTAATGGTTGTAGCGTGATTATTGTTACCCATCCCACCCAATTATGGACTTATTTGGCAGAACTACAAAATATACAATTGATGCAATGCCCTTCAGGTTTATGAAACAAAGAGGAAACATGAGTTGACTAACGTTTACGGGGTTAGATGTCAATTTTATAAGTAACTGCTAATCTCTTTGTACCATTGCTTCAATAATGTTTCTTCAATGAGTATTGTCATGAAGACATACATTTTGGCCTTACAAGGATTCGCCAAGACGTTGTGGGCTCGAATCATTGTAAGGACAAAATGTATGTCTTCATTGGGAGAAAATGAATGGAAGGTATTTAACTTTGATTATGGATGGGTAATAGATCTTGAGATCTAGTTGCCGTTGTAAATTGTCAATTCAAACAAAGGTTTTGCCTCTGGGATTTGTTCTAAAGAGATGTAGGTTAGTAGTAGGAAATTTTTTCGTTCACATTGTTCAAGTAGAAGATATTATTCATCGTTTCATACAACGTCTGATTGCTCGTCAATTTTGGGTTTACATTTATCAGATTTCACATGTTAATGCTATTTGTCGCCACTACCCATGTTGTGATTACACCAGTTGGTTTTGCTACCATTATTATAGTGGTCTTCACATACATTTATTAATTTAATTATGTGTTTACATACATACATACATACATACATACATACATACATATATATATACAGAGAGAGAGAGAGAGAGAGAGAGAGAGAGAGAGAGAGAGAGAGAGAGAGAGAGAGAGATTAAATTAAATTAAATTAGTTCCAAAGGTGGCATCTCTCGAGTCATTTCATCAATGGAGACCTATTTATTTGATGGGGGGTTGTTTAAGATATTTACAAAGGTCTTAGCAAATAGATTACAAAAGTATTTGTTAAAGTTGATACATCCCGTCTAATATGGTTTTATTGCAGGTAGGAATATATTGCATAATGTGTTGAATGTTCAAATGGCCATGGATTATGCTCGAAACACTCATCAAGAATTGATTATGGTGCAATTAGATTTGGAGAAAGGTTACGATCATGTTAATTGGTCCTTTGTTTTTGGGTTAATGCATACAATGGGCTTTGGACCTCGTATGTCTCGCCTCATATTTTTATTAGGACAAGATGCATTGTCTTGAGTAAGCTTAATAGGGGAGTTACATCAGATATTGCCCTCATAAGATTTGTTCATCAAGGATGCCCTCACAAGAGTTACCTGTGTTTTCTCGGTTATTATGTTGGTCAAGAAAGGAGAGATTGTACTCTCAATTTAATCGTTTATTTCGTTTGGGGGTCAAAGAGGTGGGAGATATAGTTGAGGCTCCATCTCAAATAATTTTGGAGTTTGTTGAAGCACGACAATTATTACGCATCCTGCCTAATTATGGGTTTATTTGGCAACAACTACAAAATATTGCATTGATGCAAGGTCTCTTACCTCTACAAATAGGAAAACAACCGTGGATTGATTGGTGTTTACGGGGTCAAATGTAGTTGTTACAAATAACTACTAATATTTTGTATTATTGCTTTGTTGAGTCACTTGGATGGTTATCATCTAAGGCTGAAGAACAATGGAGAATACACAAATCTGATAATGGGTGGTGGCAGATCTTACAACGTAGTTGGCATTCTAAATTGCCACTTGTAGCAAAGGTCTTAATTTGGAGAGTTTTGATTGGAGGATTGCCTTTGGGATTAGCTTTAAAGCGTCGTGGACTAGCAACGGGTAATTGCTTTTTTTGCACTGTTCAAATGGAAGATAGTACTCATCGATTCATACAATGTCTGATTGGTTGTTAGTTTTGGAGTACATTTCTCAAATTTGGCAAGTCTTATCATGGTGTTATTTGACACTTAGATGGTGGGTGTTTGCACAATTTACACAGGTTGACCCAAAATAAGAGATGGAGATCATTTTTATATTTCAAATATATTGGGGATTGTGTCATAATTGGAATATGCACAACGATTTTGTATTCGTTGGTAGACATGGAGTGAAAGCATATCTACGAAAGTTGAAGGGAGTACTAATGTGGCAATTTTCTTTATTGGAGGAAGTGGAAATTCTTTCCTCGGTGGAGTGTTCGTCTTGCTTATTGGCAATTCAACATGTTCCACTACCCATGTAGTGTAGTTAGTGGGTGACCATACTCCATTGTGACACCCATTATAAATATTGTTTTTTACATACATTTATTAATATAATTGTGTGTTTTCACCAAGAGAGAGAGAGAGAGACACACACACACACACACATAGACATTAATGTCTAACTTGACCAAAATTGGCCTATGAAGCAAATCATTAGTATGAATGTGGTTGAATTCATGTCATCCATACTAAACGAATTTCCTAT